>NW_027114036.1:43218-51915 GCF_000696795.3 Halyomorpha halys
ATATTTATAATTATAATAATAATCAAATAATCACTCATTATAATAATAATCAAATAATCACTCATTATAATAATAATAAAAGTCACATTCAAACTCTTATGTACAATATTGAAATGAGGATCCCCGAGCGCACTCCATCAACCACGTGTAAAGGGTAGAGCAGGGCTCCTTCAGATTCCAGTACATACATATCCCCGCGTCACTGGTAATGAGCCAGTGGAGGCTGAGTAAGTGCGCCAAAGCCGCAATCACTCTTCATGAGCGGAACATCTGTCCATTACCAGAACTTCAATTGATATATGTATATACTTAGCGAGATTACGGAGGCTGAGCAAGTGGGCTAAAACCGCAAGCACATTTGAGGAATTAATGTCATACCATATTTTGTCACCATTTCTTTTTTTTTTTTTTGAAATCATAAATACTATATTTTGAATCATAGGCTAGTTAAAATGATTGTTTTTAAGGTATATAAATTTTTTTTTTTTAAAGTTTTGTTATTTATATTTATTTTTAAAATTCCAGACAGAATTCGACAGACCGATGTTTTTCCATAGTCTAAATGTGTTTTTTTTTCTTGTTGTAAGGAACCATTTTTTGCATAAACACATTTTATCAAATCAGAGTATTATAACTGCGTACTATTTGCAAGCCCTATTTTTTTCCTGCACTATTCAGCCAGAGAGTTGCCTCAATTTTAAAAATCAATATGCGAATGGTAAAACTATAAAAGTAGGCCTACAACGTACTCAGGCAATCCCATCTCCCTTCCTGCGAGGTGGCAGGGCAGGAAGGTCCCCCAAAAGTCCATTAGCATTAACCTTTAACTCCTCTCTTCACTTACCCCCTCTTCCTCCCTAATTATTTTTCGCCTTCTAATTATTATTATTGTGTTCTGATTATCTTTCATATTTAATAACTAACTGTTTGAATTGTTCTTCGATGTTTCAAACATCACGCAGAGGTCCCTCACCTCCAAATACATCAGTAGTATTCTTACAGAATGGACTCATCAAGCCTCAGCTAAGTATCTCGTTGTATACCTTAAAGTACCGACGGTAGAAAAAGGTTGTCTCTAATCCGATTTAAGTAACAAATGCGTAATGCAACTTACTAATTCATGTTTTTGTTTTCTGTTTTAGAGAGATTCGGAAAAAAAAGGCCGTTTGCCCTTGAGAAACTTTCGGGTCGATTTTTATTGGCAGAATATTTACTTACATCTATTAGGTACGCATTTATTGACCTGCTGAAAGCCGTAGAGTGGCTTGACTTGGTAGTGATTCAATCTAAAAAATATATGATCATTGATTATGGAAATTGACACCATTTGGAATAAAAATTAAAATAGATAACCTTACATTTGAGAGTATCTTTGAATGTATATGCTTAGGTTATCAGATAAATGGAAGCAATGAGGTCATTCTAGAAGCTCGAAGAATAATGATGATAGCTAATGTGTATTATGACCTCCAGAAGCACAAAAAATACCGTGTAATTCCCGTCCAACCTTCGCTTCGGTCTAAGCACCACATTCCAAGAGGAATATTTGGTTGTATTTGTATTGATATTGCATGGAGGTAGCGCATAAATATCGATACATTAGTTGAAAATCTAGAAGAAAATTTATATTCTTCAATAAATCTTGGTCGATAAATTTTGCTTAGGAAAAATCGCCAGAACAACAAAGCTTCTGGATGAAATGATCCATCCAAAGAGAAGAGTGGATAGTCCTTGACTACGATGGGGGGGGGATGGCTAGGGATGCTTAGTCTTCCGCAGTTAGAGAGTCCAAGCACTTCACAGGTGAACCGCGGTCAAAAATACTGTTTGGTCGTTTGGTACTGAGAGAGTAAGCAACTGCTTCGTGACTACAGCGGTGCCGGTTCGAATCCGGCGTAGAGATCCTTTTATTTCTGTGGCGGTCCCATGAAATGAATACTGACCTTCCATCATGGTTGAAATGAGTTAGCTACCTCTACATAGCCCTCCCTCCTCCGACATATGTTGCAAATGCCAGGAAGGGTTTCATAACAAAAAAAGTATATAGTGAAGACCGTTGAAGACAATTGTGTCAAGTCGTCACCTAAGTAACTTCGAAACTACAGGAGCGTCGGACTGTGGCGGTACCACGAAATACTGACCCCCCCGCATGGTTAGAACAGGTTGGTTATCTCTACATAGAACCTTTATGTTTAAAGTGACCAGGAAGGGTGTCATAACAAAAAAAATAAATATACTGAAGGCAGTTGAAGAGAAGTCAACATAGTAACTTCGAAACTACAGGAGCCTCGGTTCGATTCCGGCCTGGGCGAGTTGACTTTTATTTTGTGGTGCTCCTAGAAAAAATTAGATCGTCCAATATTGTGACAATCTTCAGATTTAAGTGAATCTAGATTAGTGTAACCCCCTTATTTATCCATTTGCGAGAAAGGCCATAATTTGGGTTAAGAAAATAAATTGCCGAAACCATTGCAATGTTCGAATCCCCATGAACGAATGGATACATTATCTACATGTTTTCCAATCTTTGACTAATACGTAGTATTATAATTTCCTTTTAGCAACATTATCAATCTGTCTTCTAACGCAAGATTTTTCACATTTTGTTCAGAAAAAAAGTAACAAAAACTAGAAACAAAATCAAAACTAGACCATTCTTTGAAAAATGTATAAACTTATATCATTCGAATAGTTCAACGAACTTTAAAAATTATGATACTTTAAATGGAGGTAAACGCGGAAAATTGCTGGACCAAATGAAGCGGTTAAGAAGGAACCAAGAGGAATAGATTCCTGAATATGGGAAAGTTAAAAATACTACCTTTTACAACTACTAAAGAGGACATGGAGGATTCTTAACATGAGATATTTGGCAAAAATATTTGGAATGCAAACGCTTTTAATCCAGCAACCACCTCAAATTTTATAACTAACTGGTGATGGGAGCAAGGCCAATAGGAAAGCGTTATTTTGGTAGGCTAAGGATCGTATGAAAAGAAAGCGGGACAAAAAGGAAATTTGGAAAGGAAAGCGGATGGAAAGGAAAGTTGATCATTGAATCATTGAATCAACTCTAGGCAGACTTTCATACAAAAGTTTTTTTTTTTAATTCACTAAAAAGAACTAAGGAGAGAAAAAAAAAATTTTAAGCATTGCCAGGCAAACGTTTATGTTTATTTACAGTGTGTAGATATCATTCTTAATGTTAATAAACACTGAACCGACAGGTAAACGTAAAAGGGAGGATAGCCTTAAGACTGATTTAGCTCTGGAAGGACGTTACTGGAAAGATGTATGTAGAGAACGATTGGTGGTATCGGCATCGAACCTTTATTATTACATATATATTATATATTATATTAATTTTCAATTTTTGATTAATAATAATACCCACCTGTCACTGTGGCTCAGTTTGATTAAACGTGAAAGAAATAACAATTAAAGCGCGATCTGTTAATTTCACAAAGTATACCTACAACAACATTTAAGATGTTACATAAGTAACAGGCGAATGTTACATTTTTATTTGTATTGATGTATACACGATATGATGGAATACTTAAAGCTTTTATACTGAGTGATTTAGATCGTATTGTTTCAGTAAATGTTATAAAAAAAAAAAAAATAAGATAAACGTTAGAATGTATAAAGATATAAATAAATATTTTTAATTTTTTAAAAAGGAATGAAAAAGCATGGAGATAACGTCAACGACGTTTACAATGTCAAACAATGTTTATCAACTAAACATAGATTAACAGACCACTCTTTAAGCGAACGCGATTCGGTGCAACAAGAAAAAAAACATTATTTTTATTTTTACAAGAAAAACAGACGCTATAACTCATAAATATTATATATCATCATTCTTCGTTACCAACCTGAACGTTCAGTCGGAACGAATTCCGCAAGGGATGTCAAGTCGTACTTCTGTTTCATCTGGTTAACCGCACACCAAATGCACAACACAAAACACACACCTGTCGGAAACCTTCGCGGCACTAACCTTAACTCTGCCCCCACTTTACTATCATTATCTTCCTTCGACACTTCAATCGTAATCGTGCTCCACTCTTGGCACCTTCAAGAGCAATTATCAATTACGCAACTGGGTTAAGAATGGTCAATTCAAATTTAGAGCTAAATTTTATATAGTATTATACTTTAGAAGAAATGTTGATAAGAAAATCAATAATACAAATATAAATCAATAATACAAAAATAAATCAATAGAAAAAAACAATAAAAAGTTAACAAGGAAATCAATTATACAGAAGCAAAGTAATAATAGGTACGTTTAATAATTCCTTATCCAAGGTTGTTAATTAAGGGATAAATAGAAAAAAATTAATCACTAATTAATTAGTTTTAAAACTTTATCATGAAAATATTGATAAATAATGTTTTGTCAATTCCATACTCTTGTTTACAAGCATCTATTCCTCTTGCAAGGCACAAACCGGTTTGCAATAGAAGCTCAGAGCTCTAAACAGATTCGTGAGCAAGGAAAAGTTGTTCTTGTCGGAGTTAGTGATTATTCTAATTGATCTGTTGAAAATTGAATATAGTTGTTGTTTTTTAATTCAAAAAACAAGGATAATTAGTGATACTATATATACTAATGGAATTGTATATTTTTTAAATTTATTAATTAGTTATTCAATTGAGAAATGATATAAGAATCGTTAGAAATCCAATAACATTTCTAGAGAAGATCTCAAGGTCATCTTCTTTCTTAGACGTCTAGGAGGGTTATCGGGTAATGGAGGAGAAGCCAGGGCAGAAACAAGTGGGTTTGGAGAGTTCATCATCATATGGCTCTGGCCATATCGGCAACATATGGAACATTGAGGTTCTTGGAGATGATTTTATATAAGATAAAGTACTGAGCATTGAGGATTATACGAAGCATTTTGGACTGTCAGGTTTAGATACGAGAGAAATTTCATGCTTTAGTAGGTCCCTAAAGCTCAAATCCGTCCAGTATATAAGTCCAGGATACAAAGCCTCAAATAAGTCCAGATAATAAAATTGTATAATTAAAAAATTAATAAGTGGAAAAGTGTTAATTTTTTTTTAAAACTATTTATTGAAACAATACATTCTGCAACACACACGGGCAATGGGTAGTTTTATTAGTGGTTGGATGTCGTAAGATAAGGATGTGAGTAGACCAGGGGTGGCCAACTTTTCAGTTTATAAGATCTACTTTTTATCTTATAAGTGGGTCGCGATCGACTTTGGCGTTGGCGATGTCTAGGGGGTGAGAATGAGTGTGAAATGCACATGATGTTTATACACTGTGTTTCAGTGTTCCTCAAGGCAGTATCCTTGGTCCCATCCTCTACACCGTCTATACAGCTGACATCCCAACCAATCATAACACTATCCTCACCACGTATGCCGATGACACGTGTGTGCTCGCTGTTAATAGTAACTCATTCATTGTACCCCAAAATCTTCAATCCCACATCACAGCCCTCAAAGAATGGTGTCGTAATTGGAGGATTAAAATAAATTCCAACGAATTCCATCAAATCACCTTTACCCTTCGTCGTAAACCTACCGACTACCGACAGTTACTCTTACCCCTGTCGAACAGATCCGCGGCCTTGGACTACATCTGGACAAACGATTAACCTAGAATTCTCACACAGAACTGAAAAGACAGGAAACTGCACGTCGATTTCGACTATTACAGCACTTACAAGACAAACGGTCTAAACTTGCAACACATTACAAAAGACTGATCTACATGACTGTAATAGGGCCAATCTGGACATATGAAGTTGAGCTTTGGGGCTCCTCTAAACCTTTGAATTCCTCTCGTATTCAATCCTTACAATCCAAAATCCTTCGTAAAATCCTCAATGCTCCTTACTTTGTCACAAATATAATCATACATAAAGGCCTTAATGATCACTATGTAACCGATCTTGCCCAACCAGATAATACTCCTTCTATTATAAACTCCCTGCAAGATGCAACTCAAACCCCCAAGTTTCTAACTTGCATCATGAAGAAGATGGCCACGAGACCAGCGAATGTAAAATGTCATTAGAGTGTTATCAATGGGTAGTTTCTCTACACGCCTGTAACACTCCATTTTAACTAAGATCATATTTACTAAATGTATTATGTAATATACAGTTGTAAATTTCAATAAAGATATTTAAAAAAAAGAAAAGAAAAAACGTCTTTCAGCATAAGGTGCATTGCAGTCAGGTATGGGCAGATAAGTAAAATATATGTTCAAAACTATTTTTTATTTTTCAAATCACTTATTGCGTTTAGCAAGATATAGGCTCATACAGAAAATAAATTTCCAAACCCAACTTTTGATAGCATTGCGTCACATGCGGTACCTTAAAACTTCTATTTTCCGACACTTGTTCAAGATGAATTATGTGTAAAAACATGAAGTTATTTTTTAAATGATTCGGTTCTAACATTTAATTAAGCTGTGATAATTTTAAAATAATATTGTTATTTGTTTGGAATTTTTGAAGATCATATGTGTAATAAAAGCTGTTTGTGATAGATTGTCCTTGAGTATAGTCGAATTGGCGGAAACGTCAGACTTATAAAGGAATAAAAAATTTTATTGAAATAATAAATCATGAAGGAGGTATCAATCATCAATCACGATAATTGATCGTAGATTAATACAAGGAATAACAATTAATATTATTCATTTACAACTTACTGGAATTATTTTTCAGTATTTTAGACACTATTTACATTTCTTATCTTATACATATCTTTTTACCTCTATTGTTATTAATAAAATATTTTCTCCAATTCATTATTATTTATATATTTACAAATTTATTGGTTTATTATTTTATTTTACTTCTAATATCTCTCAAAATGATGGTTGTTATCTCTTTTTGTTAGCCCTTAAGTCTTCATTCAGGTCGAAACGTCGGCATGAAAGAATATTTTTGTTTATTTGCTGACCGCACCTCTCGACCATCTTCTCCACATAAATCATGAAGGATGTGCATCATTAGTCATTTTTTTATATGTATACTTCTAATTGTATATTTGTAACAGGAGTAGATCATAACACAAAAAAAAAAGGCATCCTTCCCCGCCACACCCGCCCTGCTAAGACCCCCGGACAGCGACTGTACTATATCACTTTTGAAACATAAGCTTAAAACGGGAAGAAGAGACTTTAACATAGTTAAATCGAGCAATATTGTTTTTTTCAATTTAATTTGCTTTTATTTTATCTAAATGATGTTCTGCTCTAATAATGTCTAATCTTCCTGTTGTATTTTTTTTCACAAAACAGCTGTCAATTATGTCAAAGATAAAAACTTCCCACAATTCTTTTAAGTGTTAGACATAAAAATATACATTTAATTTTTAGTACAAGCTCCTTTTACATACTTTAACATTAAGATGGAGTTAAATAACTGTGGTGTTTATTTATTGTAATAGGAAATTAAATTTTACGTAACCTTAGTATTATTATTTAACAACCTTATTTAACATCCAAATGTTAGATATATACAATAATTTAATCTTAAAAATACACTTTGTAATGGTTAATATGTTCCTTACACATTTAATGTCCAATTTATATTAAAGCTATGTCTAAGATTCACTATAAAACATAAGATAGTTACGAATCAACATAAATTAATGAAACCCTTCATTATATCAACATACATATACAATATCATATAAACATACATACATTATATCAACATACATTATAAGAACATACATTATATCAATATACAGCCACCTTACACGACCAATATTATTGAACGTGGTACACCGAGGTATAGCACAAGTGGTAGCTCACGGCAGACTCATGCCATCGATGACACCGCCTTCAGCGGACCCGGCAGCTTATCTTATAATGCCGCACTGGCAAACCAAAATATTTATTTGCCTGTGTATATACATTTCATTCTCTTGTATATATTTAATTTGTTGTTCTAATTTTTTCTAGGTCAGAAAAAAAAAAATTAATAAATAAATTAAATTAAATATAATTTTTCTCTCAGTATTTTGAGCTCAAATTGTTTCAAAACACTCACTAGATACTGGTGAGAAACTTGAGGCATCGAATTTAAAATTCTTTTGTTACGTTCCCACAAATTACTGCCCATAAAATGAGCAGGTTATGTGACATTCCTAAACCCATTATCCTCCTTTTTACTTCGCCGTAGTAGGGTAATAAATTTTTGTTATGTTGAAAAAATGTTATTTGTTCCGATTTATTGATTACTTGACAAAAATAAAATTCGAATGGATTAACTGAAATTGGAATATAGTTGATTTTTTAAATTTTACATATAAGTAAAAATACATCTTGAAATTGAAATCTCCAGCCTTATAGCCATAGTATTTTCATAATTATACAGTGAAACTCATATTAACGGACGCCCCTTAATAACATAAACTTATATTAACGGACATCGCTCAATAAGGGACACCCTTTAACCCCTTAATAACGGAAACTTCTCTTAACGGACAATTTTATAAAGATTCCTGTCTAAATGGTACTTATTTAATCTACTTGAACCCTCTATAAAGGACTCTTAAACCAATTTTATTCTTCTTTAGAACATTTTTTTTTTCCCCCCCTACGCCACAGGAAGTGGGCTATTACGCCATTTTCCTTCTCGCAGCCCAATACAATTTTATTCGTCCTCTTAGTTCGTCCGTATCTCGCTC
>NW_027114036.1:52245-56993 GCF_000696795.3 Halyomorpha halys
CTATAGCCCTTCCTCTTTTCTTCATGATAGCTGCCATGTTTCTGCACTTTAGAACATATGAAATGGGCACTTTCATGATTTAAATGTACAAACTCACAAATCGAGGACTAAATTTTATAAGTCACAAATAAAATATCGCTACTTTGCTTGAGTAGTGACACATAAACATGTTTTGATCATATTTTGGATTAGCCGTATCTCAATAATAGTACTGTAGACTGCGGTTACTTTCTTTACTAAGGTCATACTACATACTTTCCTAAAGCTAGTAAGGATGTCACAGATTAACTCCAGTTTACGATACAAACTATGGAATGCACCAAACACCAAGTTAAAAATCAAACATTTTTGGGTCAGATACCCCACTATTCCAACAACACCATGGTTGAAACAAGTTGTCCCTATAATTATTACTCTATAATTTTTTTGTTTTTAAAAAGTATAATAATAATAATAATGAAGGCCTAACGGACCCGAAGGTTCGATGCCGATGACACCAAACGCTCTCTGCAAACATCCTTCCAGTAATGCTCCTCTACACCCAATTCCACTAAATCAGTATTAACACAATCCTCCCATCTACGTTTCGGTCTACCCTTCGGACGTTTACCCGTTGGTTCAGTGTTTATTAACATTTTAGGGATCCTCTCGTTACTAAGCCCTACAACCTTACACGCCCATCTTACACGCCGCAATGCTATATCTTGAACTATATTTACCGGGTGTAGGTCCCTTAATTCAGCGTTGTGTGATCTTCTTAATTCTCCCGTAAATTAATCCTTTTTGGGTCCGAATATTTTTCGCAATACTTTATTTTCGAAAACCCTAATACGCTGTTCATCCCTTAGTGTAAGAGGCCACGTCTCACATCCATAAAGATCAGTGGGAAGGATAATAATTTTGTAAATTCTATTTTAAAAAGTATAAAATAGTATTTTTGTTTTGATTTTTCTGACGAGACATCGCAGCATAAGTGACAATATTTAAATAATTCTAATACTTAATTTTTGGGTTATATTTAAAAATAACCCCTCATTAAAAGAACCCTCTGCATAACGTACAAAATCAGCCTCTCCATGAGTGTCCGGCATAAAGACGTTTTATGATATAATTAGGATCTTAGAATAAATATGAAATTATAAGAAAAATGCTAATAAAATTTTGAAATAAAAAACCTAACTCCTTTTACAGGATGTTCATAAGACAACAATGAGGAAGTTAAAAATGAGAATAAACCGATAATTTTATAATGCGGATATTGATAAAAAATGTCGCAAACGGGTCATTGACTATAAGAAGAAAATCCTTTTTAAAACTGAACTAAAACAAACTCTTATACGACTTGAATGGATATAGATAACGTGACGGAAGCATATTTATTTATATGTGATTAGGAAGGCACTGATAAAGAGTTACATAAGCCATACGTCTGTACATAGAAATTATTATTTGTTCAAAACTTTTAAGTAAACAATACGAGCAATGGGATAGCGCTGTGTCACTGTATCCAGGCCCCGAATTCGAGTCCAGCTGTAGCAGACAATTATTTATTCTGTTACTTTAGCTGTAAGTCAATACATTGGGTTCGGGAGCGGTCTCTATAAACTGGACACCCTTAATTCTAGACGAATTCGGCGCTTGAGGGTGATCATGAACAAATTAACTCCTAGTACAACCATTGTTCAAGAAACACAACAAACAGTTCTTACAAACTCCGAAACCTGGCCACACAACAAGATTTTTTTAATAATAAAATATTAAATAATAAAACATATAAACAACAATAATGCATTCTTGGATGAGAGTTTATAATGGTTTAATTTATCTATGAGTTAGAAACGAATACTACTTTTAACATTCAGTGGATGTATATTAGCAAACAGTGATCTTGACCCCCTTTCGTATTAAGAGGAAGTTTTGTATTCCAAGCTAGAATTTATTTAAAAATAAAATTGAGATAAAAAAAAAAGTAAAAGTAAATATCCCTAAAGTTCCTAAAGCGTCAGTTGGAACAAGAGTAAAACCAAAGAAGGATGTTCACACTGAAGTGGAGACACTGATAAATTACGAAGAAAATATTTATTTATTGAAAATTACAAGTTTATTACATAAAAATATATTTAGTAAATGTAACGTGAGTTCTATTACAATGGCATGATACAGGCCCGTGAAGAAAGCTGCCATTGCTGGCACTACAATAATGTTTCTAAACTCGAAGGTCTCAAGACCATCTTCTTTTCAGATGCATCAGAGAATTATCAGGAATAAAAAAGGTAGAATAGATAGATTTGGGTATTAAGGGAGTTTATGATGATATGAGAGATATCTGGTTCAGGCTAGATCGTCCTCATGGATGGAAGACTTATAAGTGTTTTTTTATATAAAAAAGAAACAAAACAAGAAACAAATCTAGTTAAACAATTAAAATCATAAAGATAATAGTAAAATATCCGTTTGCTGAAGCCTATGTGCAATTTTAACTAATAAATACAAATAACAATTTTAAGGCATCAAACACCTCTGTATCATTATTTCCTTAATACACAAAATTTTTATTAGACTTTATTTGCTTAATATCCGAAATTTTTATTAGTCTTTATTGCCTTAATTTCCGAATTGAAATGTATAACTGTTGAAAAATGGGAACTTGTGGAAAAGTTTATTACATATTTATGGTAAAGTTTTGACTAATTCAGAAATTCAAAAAGTTCATTAACAGAGTGTTTGTTATCTCGTGAAATTTATTGGAGATCTGCTGGTAATTCATACAAAGATTTGAGGGTGTTGTAGGCTTGGCAATCAGTTAAGATGTGCTTCACGGGAAGTGGTGTTCAGCAAGACTGGCATCCAGGTGCAGAATTGCAGGCCATAGGATAACCTTGCGCCAGGTGCGTATGACCTAGTTTTACGCTTTAAAAACAATGCTGTTAACAAGTCAATTTAAAATAAACAATACAATAATTATATTTAAAGAAACAAAACAATCATATCAAACTTGTAACAACTATGGTATGGCATTAATCCCTCACATGTTAACCAACTGAGCTCTTTCTACTGTAGTCTTTCGTACGTAGTTGCTAAGAGATCTACGATTAAAGCATTTAAAAATAACATAGTCTTGCATAATGGTCTGCATGAGTCTCTTTGTGAATAGACTACCTGATAAAAAAAAAGTCATAAATAAATTATCTTACAGATTTACGACGGTTATATGCGTAGAGCGGTAGCCACGTGGTAAAGCGCATGGCTACTAACTCCAAGGATGAGAGTTCGAATCCGGCTGGGCAGAAAATTGCTTTCTGTTACTCTGTAGCCGTGAGTCAACTCCTGTGGGTTCTGAAGCCCTCCTGGGTCCACCCAGCCTCCAAAATTGGGTATCCTTAATTGGTTAAAAGTCTGGCGGCCGAGTGTGATTCTGACCAAATCACCTCCTTGCACAACCGTTGGCCTAGTAACAGTGCTTCCTTACAAAGTACTGAACCCCTGACCCTTCATGGGTTGTAGCGGTACAGATTTAAATTAAAGTTTTTTTTTTTAATGCTAGTGAAATAACATTTGTATTAACTGCCACATTAACAGTCATATGTATACGCCTTGACAGTAAACTGTCGCAACATATCAACCTTACGAAATGTAATTACGTTGTTCTTATATATTTTTGCCCATATATTTTTGCTTAGGATGTGACAGTATTTTTTCATTTAAATCAACCGACGAGAAATGCCAGTAATAGAATCGATTTTTCAATTTTATTCGATTTCCTCGAAAACGACTCTAACGATTTTGACTAAACTCACCAAGTCGATGTATAATTGAAACGTCTTTGATATCAGCTAGGTCTCATCCTCACTGTAATATTCTGATCGTGCTGAAATGACAATTTCTTAAAAAAGTTTTCTCTGAAGTACTCTTAATTTTGTTATTTGAAAAAAAAAAGTTCTCATTTTAGTAATAATGAACAATAGGTAAATAAAAAATATTAAATAATTTCATGAATAACAAGAGGCATAAGATTCGACGGGAAAAACCGAGACCACCCGAACATTCCCGATTGAATTAAGACTACGTCAACTATCATATTCTGTATAGGTCCAAAATGTATGTTCGTTATCCCCACCTCAAGAAACTCAAAAATAGAAATTTTAGAGCAACAGAAAATAAAATAAAAATAAAAATTATTTGTTCATAATTTTTGCCTTCTCTAGTATTTTTTTTTCTCGTAAATCATAAAAATAACCAGAGCCCACCTATCTACACAATACTTGTACAGTGGAATAATATGCAGACCGGATCAGAGTTTTGTTTACATAATTTTTTACTCTATAAGGATGCTCTCAAGTTCCTAGTGAAACATTTTTATTTATGTAATTATTATTTCTTTTTACATATATTTATTACTTTTTTATATTTATTTGTTATTTTTTATGTATATATCTATCATTACTTTTATTAATTATATGACATATATATATATATATATATATTACGTGTTTATGTTCTTATTTATTTAAAATCAATATTATTTGTATTTTCTATTCTAGGTGTGTTTTATTTATTTTAATGAGGAGAAAAATAGAAAATTACAGTGGGATGGAAGAGAAAATAGAAAAAAAAAAAGGAAAAACAAAGGGGTTAATAAAATAAAATAATAAAGTTTAAAAATAATAATAATAATAAAATAAAAATAGTATGCAATGTAGTTAGTAACCCAATGAAGTTGGGCAGCACAACTTTGTAGTTTTTGAATA
>NW_027114036.1:57748-64236 GCF_000696795.3 Halyomorpha halys
AAAAAAGTAAAGATTTAATTAACTTCATCGGGGTGATTATGAAATAAATTTTTTAATATTTAGATAATTTATAACCCAATTTCTAAATCCTTTTATATAGCTCTTATCGCTAAGTGATTAATCACATTAAAATGTCATATAAATTATGACATCTTAACTCAGTTCGTTGAAATCCTTAATCTCTTAACTTTGCAAATCAATTTAGCAAAATAAAAGACATATATGACCTTTAAATATAAATAATCAGTTGTAATCATACACAGTAATACTTTTTATCGTCTTTATGCATGATGTAATTATTTATATCCGTACAAATAGAGTTAGCCTGTGAAATACATGAAATAGATAATCAATTGTAGTAATTTGACAAAAATGATGAGTTAAAGATCGTTTATATAAACTAATAACAAACAATATACCCATGCTGGGCTATCAACATTCGTTAGAATAAAACAGTGAAACAAAAACGTCACTTCATATTTAATAATTTGTTGATGTTGTAATCTTAATTAAAAAAAAAATCAGATAAAAAATTCATACATAATGAGGATAAGTTTTTTTTGTGTTTTTTTTTAAAACTTATTTATCCATTCCTGTAACCTGTTTTTTATTATATTTTCCTTTTAATCTATGTGTTAGTCTTATTCTCGTAAAATGTATCTATTTGTTTGTTCTTGGTAAACTGATCTACTGCTGTGACTATGAATGATGGTCTGATCTCACATTGCCGTCTAATATTGAATTTGTTTAGCGGGTCACTGAAGAGGATCTAGGAGGGTAAATTCCAGAGAGCGAATTTGTAGATCGGGTGAATTGAAAAATTGTGAAAGGGTGAAATTGGAGGAGCAGAAATGAGAAAGAAAAATAGGAATGAATGAAACATTTGTTGTACAGACCGAATTGGATTGTAAAAGGAAACTGTAGGGGGGGAAAAATTGTTTATTATATCTTATTATTGTATCTCTTTTTTTTTCTGATTATACCATGTATGTGTAATTTATATATGTCCGATTACGGATTGATAAGTATGCTGTGTGAGATAGCAACCTAATGTACTTAGGCAGCATAGATAAATAAAGTATTTCTCTCTCTCTCCTTTTTCATTAGTGCTGTTTCCAAATTTTTATTCTTTAAAATAGCAATTTCTTATGCTGATCTATCTATCCATGTATAACCAAGTAGATTTGTTTAATTATTATCTTGTAAGTTTTTTTTTTTTTTTTTTTCGGCCAAGCCTTCATTGGAGTCCTATACTGCCTAACCATGGTTGGGAGTCAAAGTTTTTGATTTTTTGGGACTACCACTCAATGAAAAAGTCAACGCTAGGCCGGATTCGAACAGCCACCACTAACAGACATCACATTAGCAAGACTTACCAACTGAGTTGTAGGCCGCCCATCTTGTAAAATGAGGGAAGGATGCGGACATAAAAAAAACTAAAAGGTGGCCTTTTTTTTTTTTCCTATCAATTTTAATACTAATTTAAGATTCAGCAAGAGAGATCGGGGAATAAATTCGAAAATACTTAAATACCTTTTCTTCTATACAAGGCAATTCCTAATTTTTTTATGATTTTGATTTATAAAAACTTTATTGTTCAAATGTGGAAAAACAAATAAAAAAAAAATTCACAACGCAAGTAAAGAACTTAAACATAGAAATGCTAAAAAACTTAAAAAAGTAGTGCTTCTGACATCCGCTACTGACAGCGCTAGTGATCGCCCATAAGAGACATAAATGCTTTATTTAGTGATGCTGCCAAAATACATTAGGTTGCTACAATACACATACCAAAATATCCATGTATTGTACGGATAAATAAACAATACATATATTTATATGAGATAACAACAATTATTTTCTCCCCTATCTTTTCCCTTTAACATCAATACTCGTCCACATACTAAATACAAATATTTAACAATTAAAAACTCAGTCAATCTATTTTCAAAAAATGACTCATATAATAATACTAAGATATAACAATAATATATTATAAACATTTTAAAATAGATTACACTTTTGGAAACAGGTGGATCCAGTAAATGGCAGATACTTCCAACACCCCCATAATCTATAAGATAGTTGGTGGAGCCTGGAATCAACAGGTTAAGGGGTTGGCCAAGTTCGTAACCTCGTTAGGTTCAGCTGTGGCCTTCTAGTTTAGGGAGTTTGCTAGCTGGCCTGTCTACAATATATTATAGTCATTAACAAAGGACAATACGACAGAATAAAAAAAATAAATAAATAGAATTCGAATCCTATTATATAAATTTATATACTTAAATATATGCCCTAATACAGTTAGTAAACCACTCACCGGTATAATGAATCTAAGAGAGAAATCATTTGATTTCATTGGTTTCATCTTTATGTACAATTCAAATTGTGTAAAATGGTACACAATGCTTTTACTCAGTGATACATGGAATATATGGTAATAGTACAAGAGCCGGGGTGAAAAAAAGGCAGTTATTTCACCTCAATTTTTTTATTAGTTTAATAAAAATTATGTTTAGTCAAAATTGATGAGTCTGACAAGTATAGGTAGGGGAGTATAAAATGGTGGTGTTTCAAAAAAAAAATTTTTCTTTCGGAGCTAAATATCTTTTAAATTATCAACAGCACTAAAAATCCTTATAGACCATCATTTAAAATTTATAAAAATGATCCTTAATAAAGCTACGTACGTTCAATAGTTCTCATGATATAGCTTTTTAAAAAGCAACATTTCATAAAATCTGCAACTATGCAAAAACCAAAAGTCTATTAACACTGAAATTAAAGTCATTTTAATGTAATAGAAAGTAGTTTTACGTTTATCTTCGTAGCAGTAGTATTTTTAATGATATTTGACAAAAAGAATTCACAAAATGTTCTCGAGGCCTCTTTTCAAACGCCTAGAAGGATTATTAAGTAATGAAGGAGAAGCCAGGTTAGAAACGAGTGGATCAGGGTGGTTGGGAAGTTTATTATGGAAGGATTGGTATCTTGTTCTGACCAAATTGGCAACCTATGGGGGCCTGATTTGCGAGTAAGGAGCATTAAGGATTTTGGACTGTAAGAATTGGATTTAGGAGAGCCCAAAAGCTCATCTCCGTATGTCCAGATAGGCCTTATAATAGTCATGAAGATCAGTCTTTTGTAATGGATTGGTTCAGACCGTTTGTATAACAAATGTTATAATAGTTGGAATCGACAAGCAGTCTTCTATCTTTTCAGTCTTGTACGAGGATTCCAAGTGTTTAAAACTGGAATTTTTTTTATTTTTCACCATTTCATATTTCATATTCCAGAAATATCATTTTTTAGTAGTGGAACAAAAACTATAGAATGAAAACATCAATATATTTTCTAGGATTGATTTAATTTTTTTTATCTTGGTATGCCAACATTTGTTCGGGGTAGTCATAATTCTAGTCTCCTTTAAAGAAATAATTACGCTACAGGGTGGGATTCAGGCCACGCCCCATGAAGGCAACTTTAATAAGGATTTCGCACATTAATTTAATTATCTGTAAAAATAAAATTTATTAAGCCGTTATCGAGAAATTCCTGCTTTTTCCTCTGTGTGTGAATATCAAGGATCCCAAGAAGTGAATACAAAATTTAACTTAGTCAATTTTTCAATTACTTTTTTCTAGGGATGGTTAGTACAAGAGTAATTTATTTTTAGGAAAACAATAAACTATAAAGTTTGATACAAATAAATAATTTTTTCTAATATAATGAAAAAGTCGATTGTTAAAAAAAAAAATTAAAAACAGTAATTATTCTTTTATAAAATATTCAATGTTTACAATAAAAAATTGACTGAGAATTAAAAAAAACAATAGTCAACAACAAAATGTAAGCACGCTTTGAGTAACTATAAATTTTTTTTTAGCCCTCCTTCCTAGCCATTTCTAGCGTACAGGGTGCCGCAGCTCTCGACTGTCAAATATGGCGCACCAGATGCCACGCCTACGAAAGGTATAGATCCCGCCTTCTGGCGTTACTCGCCGTAAAAGCGGACTATCTTCTTAATAATTCTTCCTCCTAGAATGTTCGTGCTTTGTTAAAACAAATTTTAATTTTTCAGTTTCGAAAGAAAGTGATTAAAAATTTATAAGTCAGAATTTCAATATATTTTATGTGATGTATAAAATAATTAACCTATTTCGGCCATATTAGTGACTTATATGCTTTTAACTTACGCAGGGAATTTAGATTTGTAAATATGAAAAAATCAAGGGGTTGGATCCTGTTGATAGTTGTTATTAAACGAAAACAGAGCCGTATTAGAGATAGCCCTACAAGCCAAAGGAGACAGGAGAGAGAGAGGAGACTCCATAACCCGCAGATTCCAATTTGCCAGGTAAACAGTCGGCCAATCTTATTCCCTGCTCTCGTGTGCGTCTCATTTCCTCCAACTTCCGCCGTACTAAACGATTTCGTTCGCCGGGGCAGGCTTTGGTTTATTTTTGGTATTTCAGCCAATATTTCACCTCTTCCAAAGCAGATTTCGAATCCATTCTAAGCGATCGGTAAATAATTTTAAGAAAAAAATAAATGTATTTTTTTTTTTTTTTTTATTCAGCTCGTATATTTTTCAGGAATTTACAGCGGTTTACAGTGAAATTAGAGTATAAAAAAAAATGTTATTCCACTAACAATTACTTCTAATTATATATTAAAAGCTAGCCTACTCATCTCTCTTTTCTCAGTCCGCCGGTGTTCCTCAAGGTAGTATCTTAGGTCCCATTCTTTATACGGTTTATACAGCTGACATCCCAACCGACCCTGACACAGTCCTAACAACAACGCTGATGACACATGTATACTTTCTGTAAACAACGACCCAACTAATGCATCACAAACACTACAGGCACACATAACATCTATTGAAGAATGGTGTAAAAACTGGAGAATCAAAACAAATCCTGACAAATCCCACCAGATCACCTTTATTATCCGTCGTAAACCTCTGCCCTCCTGTCCTACAGTATCCTTTCTAAATACACCACTAATGCCTGTTGAACAGATTCGATACTTAGGACTCCATCTTGACAAGAGACTTACTTGGAATCCACACACAAGACTGAAACGACAAGAAACTGCTCGTAGATTCCGATTGCTACAACACTTACTTGACAAACGCTCTAAACTTGCCATTCACTACAAAAAATTAGTATACACTACAATAATCAGACCAATTTGGACATACGGAATTGAGCTCTGGGGCTCTAACAAACCATCAAATTCTTCCCGCATCCAATCATTACAATCCAAAATCCTACGTAAAATCCTTGATTCTCCTTATTACGTCACAAATAAACGCATTTACAAAGACCTTAACATCCCATTCGTTGCAGATTTGACCCAAAACAGATATGCGTCTTTTCATTCCAAACTCCTTAACCATCCTAACCCAATAATTCTTAATCTTTCATCCTTAACAACCCCTGATAATCCTCCGAGGCGTCTGAAAAGAAGATGGCCACGGGACCTTCTAATTTAAATTAATGTTTGAAGTACCACCAATGAGTGGTTCCTTCCCAAGATTTTCAAGTGTATATGAACCATACTACATATTTACCTATTGTATTATTTTGTACAGTTGTAAATTACATTAAATAAATAATTAAAACAAATATATTAAAAGGTCATTGATGTATGCAAATTCACGTAAATTACGACCGCAAAAAAACTGTTTTATTTATATGGGTGCCGGGTCACGTGGGGATATTGACACCCCAAGAAATAAAATGAAAAATGAAATATCAGCTTCTTGGCAAGCCATGTGAAATGAGAGACCGCCAAGCAAATTAAAAACCATTAAACCATGGACCACATCAAACCGTTCTAATCGCAGAGAGGAGATTAAGAATAGAATAAGAATTCTATTGCCAAATTAAGAATAGGTCATACAAATTTAACTCATGCATATCTGAACCATAAGCAACCACCGCCAAAATGTCAATACTGCAACAGTCTACTTACGGTCAGTCACATAATTGAAGAATGTCATTTCTATTCCATGAATTTAAATAAATTGGGAATGGGACCGAGTGTATCGGAGGCTCTGAATGATGACTAGAAGAATATGGAAATGGTTTTGGTTCTCTTAAAAAGGAATGGCCTTTTGAATAAGATTTAAACCCTAAAGTTTGTTATACTAAATAATTCCTCATTGAAACTTTAAATTGGATTGAATTATAAAAACTGAAGATTTTATACAACAGATAACCATTAACAGAACAGGCAAGCAAAAACAGGAAATATTCTCAAATTTTGTTATTGTGGCACAACTGACTTTACAAATTATTTTCGTTATTGTGGCACAACTGCCGTCCCCACTCCTCCCATTACCAACGGTCATTTTTGTATTGACTGCCGTCAAAATAGGTATGCATTCTGTCTCATCATTTGATTTTTATTCTTTTTTCATCTCTTTATTTGTATTTTCTTTAATATTTCTTTTCTTATCTATTTGTTACTATTACCCT
>NW_027114036.1:69491-70872 GCF_000696795.3 Halyomorpha halys
TTTTATCTTAACATAGTTTCATTTTGTATCTTTTTAGCCCTGATGAAGCCCTGCAAAGTGGGGCGAAACGTTGGAAAATAAATAGTTGTAAACTATTTTTATTTCTCCTTTGACCGCAACCCTGACCATCTCCCTATATATCAATTTTTACGGTCAACTATACATACATATATACAACTAAATAAATGTATGTGCGAAATTGGATATTATTTAAAATTGAAGTAATATAAAAAAAATAAAGAAAAATGCTTATGTGATTAATTCAATATATGAGTAGAATAGCAACATGAAAGAATTTGAATAAAGTTATATAATAAAACAGTAGAAAGTAATATAAAAAAAAAAAACAGTAATAAGATTTGGTGAACATAAATAATGAAGTGGGCGAGGGAAAGAGTAAAGAATAAGGAAATATGGTAGATAAGAATAAAAGAGATATACCGTTTAGATGCAGGTCCAATGCCAAGTACAACTAGCGCTGTGGCCCAAACGTGAACTACAAATACGTTAGGGGAAACGGAAATGCTTGTGACGAATAGACTGAAGTAAGAAAGGTATATATAAACTAAACTGACTGTTAACTAAAAAGATATTTGTTAATGAGATTTTACTACAGTACTTCACCTACTGAATATAGAACTAGGTTCTCACGTCTTTGTCAAAATATTCCTGATCCTTTTTTTATATATACTGATGGGTCAAAATCTGACGAATCTACAGCATCCTCTTTCATCACAAACAAGTCAACCCATAAAATAAAACTGCATAAATTATGCAGTGTATATACAGCTGAATTATATGCAATAGCCTCAGCACTCCACTTCTCCATGACAGTAACGAATACTAACATAGTTATCATTACCGACTCTCTAAGTACACTAAAAGCCATGAAGATCATTTACCCGAAACACCCGGCGATCATAAAAATTCACAATTATACCAACATGCTCGAAAACTTGGGAAAAACTGTTTTCTTTATATGGGTGCCGGGTCACGTGGGGATCACTGAAAATGAACTGGCGGATTTTGCAGCTAAGCAAGCACTTGCTCTTCCAGGTCAGTGTACGGCCATTCTGACACCACAAGAAATAAGTCTTCCAATGAAAAATGAGATATTATCTAGTTGGCAAGCCATGTGGAATGAAAGCCCGCCAAGCAAATTAAAAAATATCAAAAAAACCGTTCCAATCGCAGGGAGGAGGTATCTATTGCCAGATTGAGAATAGGTCATACGAATTTAACTCATAGATATCTGATCAGTAAGCAGCCACCACCAAAATGTCAATACTGCAACAGTGTACTTACGATCAGTCACATATTTGAGAAATATCATTTTTATTCTGCGAACTTGAGTAGGTTGGGAGTAGGACCGAGTGTATCG
>NW_027114036.1:70922-71892 GCF_000696795.3 Halyomorpha halys
ACCGCACCCGGACCATATTCCTTTCATCTTTACACACGGTCAATCAATAATCTTCCAGGAAATATTCTAGTTATAACAGCTATATATAAGCTGATTTATAAGGTGCGACAGTTTACAGTCAAGGTATCTGCCAATTTTAGGCTAATACTGAAGCGACAGATGTGCTATTATCTAAAATCTGAAAACACGACATAACCATCATAATTTACTTTATAATAGATGCTGCAGCCATCTCCATACAAGCTAGTAAAGTCGTAGTAACAGAAGAATACTGCAAAATTATTTTATTTTTTTTATTTGATATTATAATATTTTTTTTACTTTTGACTAATTAATAAGATAAACCACATAAATTAAAAATGCCGAATTGATTATTTAATAAGATATTTTAATAATGAGTTGATAGTTAACCCTGGATTATATGTATGAGGAGAAGATGATTAGGACTAAGGTCAGTGAAGAGTAATTAAGTAAAAATGTATTAGAGCCAACGTTTCGGCCAGAATTTCAGGTCTTCTTCAGGACTAAGAACAAAAACAAGATAACAACCATAATGAATAAATAGAATTTCTGAAAAACAAGAAAGATAACAGATAATATAGGTAGGCATATGAGTAGTATTATGCAATATTATATTATTGAAAAAATTAATAGTGTAATATTATAAGAATGTTGAAACTGTATATAATGTTATACAGAGAAAATAGCAATATTAAAATTAAAAATGAAAACCAAAAATAATATGATAATGAACATAATAATAATACTAGGGTAATACCAATAATATCAGGTATGAGAATCAACTAAATAAATATATAGGGAGATGGTCAGGGTTGCGGTCAAAGGAGAAATAAAAATAGTTTACAACTATTTATTTTCCAACGTTTCGCCCCACTTTGCAGGGCTTCATCAGGGCTAAAAAGATACAAAATGAAACTATGTTAAGATAAAATGATAGAAATAAAAATAC
>NW_027114036.1:77087-78446 GCF_000696795.3 Halyomorpha halys
AAAGGAATGGTCTTTTGAATAAGATTTAAACCAGAAAATCTGTTATACGTAATAAAAAATACCAACAGAAGTAATTATTTAAATTTTTTTTAAAATTATTTAGAGTGAAATAGAATTATAGAAATATAAATTATAGAAATAGAATATAAAGCACGAAACATGGGCGTTGATGACCACAGGGTTTTACGCCCTAAAGCCCCAGACAACAACAACAACAACTACAGTAAAGTTCACATTTTTCGATTTCATCGCAAACATCGTATATCCTAAGATTTAAAGTATAAACCTTCAACCATATATTATTTTATTTTATTTATTTATTTTTTCATTTTCTTCATCCTTCGGTTTGTATATTTTAAGAAAGATTTTATTTATTTTTATATGTTTTTTTCCTTTTATTTATTTATTTTTATTCTTATTTTAGTATGAATGTGATACATTATTTTATTTTCCATAAATAAAAAATAATTAAACGAGATTTCAACATGAATTTTCTGGACTGGTATGCCGAAATTGTATAAGGGTGTAGGATAGCGAATATTTCACTGCTGTTTAGGACAGCTGATAGGTGTCTAGCATAGCAAATAAACTGATATTTAAAAAAAAAATATTATTTTATTCATATTGGAAGAAGATGCTGTCAATAAAGGTATCAAAATAATAAAAGAAAACTATTTATTGTTAGCCAAGATTTCGCCCAATTTTGTAGAGCATATTCAGGACTAAATAAAAAACAAGATACAAACCTTGTAAGAATTGACAAAACATTAAAATAAATATACAGAGAGTTTCCATACTATGTAAAAAAATATGATTTTGTTTTATTATAAAATATATAAAAGTAAAAACAGTAATAACTTGAAGAAGAATGCATATGAGGACAAGAAACTAGTTACGAATAGATTCAGCCAGGTGTGATAGAATTCTAAATACAGAACTAGAGTAATAAACTGTTGAAAAATACTGGTTAGAACTAGTTATAAATACGGTAAAGAAGTATGAGTAAAAAAGTAAATAGAAGGTAAAATAAATATAGTAAAGGTGAAGTGTAGTAGCAAGTAAAAGGAAACATTAATAAAAATAGCAATTAAACATAGATGGGAATACTTGTCAGATTGAAACAAAGATGACTGTCATGTCGGGCATCCGTTCTCAAGTATAAAATTTCCCCACTTCTTTGCTAACCCTCGAAAAGGGTAAAAAAGTTTATAATATACAGACAGATAGGTAAAATGACAGAATAATCAAACCTCTTGTATAATAGGGGTATTCATGATCTATGTTACAGCGTGTTAAATGGAAAAACTCGTGTTAAATCGAAAAAAATTGCCTTCTTTTGCCGTGGTAAAACGAAATAAC
>NW_027114036.1:78731-80425 GCF_000696795.3 Halyomorpha halys
TTTAACGTTTAACATGACTTCAAATAGGGCTGCTCACAATCTTTTAGTTATAACATTTAACATGGTAAAACATTTAACATTTAACACAACATCATGAATACCCCTAATATTACAATAGGCAAATATATATGATAAATGCAAAAGTACATATATAAGATATTATATACATTATAGAGAAAGAGAGAGAAAAAAGTTAATATAAATACATTGATTAAAAAATAAAGATGAAGTTATTAAATAAAAATAGAAATTATTAAAAATGAGAGGAATAGTAGTATAATAAACTAAGAGAAAATTAAAACAATATGGATTAATAAATAGTAAGTAGTAAAACTGTGATAGTTTTACTGGTTGTATGCATTTAGAATTTTATCACACCTGGCTGTATCTATTAGTGACTAGTTTATAGTCCTCCATCTACTCTTACTAGAATTATTATTATTTCTTTTATGTATTTAATAAACAAAACACATTTTTTTTTTACATAATATGAAAATTTTCTGTATATTTATTTTAATGTTTTGTCAAATCTTAAAATGTTTGTATCTCGTTTTTCATTTAGCTCCTACCTCCAAGTCTCGTAAACCAAAATTTATCACAACCGACCAAACTTTCAAAAATTGATGAAATAACCACTAATAGCATGTGATATTTTTTTGACATAGATTAGATTTTATTTCTAAATCTGTTCATTAAAAAAAAAAAATAATTGAAAAGTTGTAATTTTCATAAAAAAGAGAAACATTAATTGTATTCATCATAAAATCAGTGAAAATGTATTCAGCACCACTGGTGGTCATATCTATTAACAAAAATAATTATGAAATTTTATTATAAATAAATATGCAATTAAATATTATGCGAATGAATAATAATTGCTTCCTTTATTTGCTTCTAAAGGTCTATTCCATTAACCACTTCAGACTGTCCGGAACAGACCTTATTCTATGCGCATAACCTTTTCTAATATTCAAATTATATGTTTTCGGCAGTACAACTCTAATGAGAAATTCTTGAAATCCCTGATGCCTGTTATCATCGCATGGCAGGCATACAAACTAGTATGAAATAAATGAAAGCTCTTAAAAAGAAAAGAACGTGTCCCTCCTCTCCTAAAAAAAAAAAAGCAGTGAAGACAAAAGATAAGAGGTATTAATAATAAAAAGAGGGAGCCGAGGGAAGAACTTTGGCAATCGACAGTAAGTGGTGGTGAGGGGCAAAGTCTACTCCCCTCCTTCACCAACTAATAATTGCTACCAACTTCCCGATAAGTCCTACTTTTTGCTCTTTCTTGTCATTTTTACACTGTCACAGCCCGCCGTGGTTTTGCGACCCTCGGCCAAGTTAAGGGTTTTTTGTATATCAGGCGGTCGGAAAGGTGTTTTGTTTTATCCCGTTGAGCAAACCACATTCTTCGATCGGTATTTACAAAAGTACATTTTTTTTAGTTAGTTAGTTAGTTTTAGTTGGATTAAGATATAATATAAGAATTAGAAACTTTTTTATATTTTCTGTAACGATGAGACCAAATATTTTATCGTTAACACGATTAGTAACGCTGAAGCGTTTAGTGAATTCCTTAGTTTACTATAAGATACTTTATTGGAATAAAAATAGACGATACAGAGACCATAATAGGGGTATTCATGATGTGTTAAATGTTAAATGTTTTACCATGTTAAATGTTATAACTA
>NW_027114036.1:80540-82344 GCF_000696795.3 Halyomorpha halys
CATTAAAATAGTATATTTCTACTATTCGAGTTTTTTTGACCGCACCCGGACCATATTCCCTTCATCTTTACTCACGGTCAATCAATATCTTCCAGTATTTTAAATTTATTGTTTCTTTACTTAAACCAACCAATCCCCACACACCTCCATAGCTATGTTCGCTGACGATACAGCTGTGTTCTCTCAACATGATGACATAATAATAGCTAGAAACACTTTGCAAAGTCACCTTAATTATCTAGAACAATATTTCACTAAATGGATGATTAGCTTGAATATTGAAAAATGTAGTTCAAAAGTTTTTAGTCTTCGACGCCCACCAGAACAGAATCTAATCCTCCAAGGTAAAAATGTGAAATGGAATCCTGCCAGTGAAACAGTAAGATACCTGGTAATTCACCTAGATCGCCACCTTACCTGGAATCACAACATCAACATCAAACTAACTCAAACTTATGCAAGGTTAGCAATGATATATCCTATCCTAAACAGAAATTCCAAACTAAAACCAGAAACAACTTATATTTAAAACAATGCTCAGGTCTCTGCTGATGTATGGCTGTGGAGTCTGGGGAGCGGCATCCTTTACGAAAAGGAAAAAACTACAATCTCTTCAAAGTAAAGTCCTAAGAATCGCAGTTAATGCTCCTTGGTTCATAAGAAACAGCCAATTGCATCGCGAATTACAGATGGAGTCAATAGAGGATTACATAAAAAAAACGGTTCATGAAGTTCCACTCCCAGTTGCCGACAGTTAAAGGAGCAGTGATCTACAACTTGGGAAACCCAACCTCAACCCGAAGACTGAAGCCCAGGCTGCTGCAGAACATTCTATTTAACATGAGTTTTTCCATTTAACACGCTTTAACATGTTAAACCAAAGATCATGAATACCCCTAATATATAGAGCTACTGTCTACATGTCATTATATGATACATGAGACCAAGATACACTATGTACAGCTACTATCTACAGGCAATTACATGATACATGAGACCATGATTCACCATGTACAACTTACAATCTACAGGCTATTATATTAACTATTTATTGTAAACCAACGTTTCAATTGGCAACGTTTATCAGTCATTCTCAATGTTCTAATCTGATAATCCTTACGAAGCCCAGTAAAGTGGCGCGAAAAGTTGGTTTACAATAAATAACTTTCTTTTACAATTTTGATACCCTTATTGACCGCCACGGACTATTTACTTCCTACGATCGACTATCTTCTTCCAATAAAGGCTATTATATGATACATAAGACCATGATACTCTTTCTACTATCTATAGGCAATTATATGATACATGAGACAATGAAACACTATGCACAGCTACTATCTATAGGCTATTATATACAACCTTTCTCCCAGAGTATCCTTCCATAACTGCTTCACTACTGATCTACTCTCTAGAATGGCGTTTATCTATAACATGGTTTTTCTTGTGTACACTAAAATGATCCAGGTGGGGAAAAAGAACTAGGAATAACTAAGATAGCTAAGGCTTATGTTATCTCTGTTATATATTAAAGGACACGTGATGTGAACAATACCTAGTGTTATTGATGGGCAAATAACACCTTGTTCGTTGTAACAAAATATAAAATAACACCATGTTGAGGCATAAAAAACTAGCTCTGACCTAGAAAGAGTTTAAAATTTGATTATTTTATTTTATCCTTATTTCTTCATGTAGATAGTTTGATTATGCTCATTTTATTTATATTTATGTTTATATACATATAAATATTTTAACATTTTTATTTGTTTATGTATAATTTTTATTATAGAAATCAGAAATT
>NW_027114036.1:84350-85772 GCF_000696795.3 Halyomorpha halys
TATAGTTTATTTTTTTAATTTTGATATGAATGTGATCATCTGTCACTATTACTAACAGCCCAAGGTTGTGGCAAATTGTTATAATTATTAATAAAATTTGAATTATATATAAAAGAAAGTTTTATCTCTTTAATTTTTTAACTAGATAAATAAGAAAGATTTTTATTTCTTTTGAATAATTTATCTTTTTTTTTTTTTATAATTAATCAATAATTCAAAAAATGTCAATAGTTAGGCTTATCTATTCGACGAGACTCCTCCCTTCAATTATAACTGAATCTAATTGTTATGATAGCAATGTAAGGCTTACCAAGTCGATCTTGCAATAAAAAATTATATGAAATAAAAATTAAATATAACAGAGAAGATGAGGAACAGAAGAAAAAAAAAAAAGAAAGATAGGATATTGAACCTATTTAAGTAATTTAAAATTTTTAGTACACAAATACCAATATAGAATCTTTGTTAAACTTTTGAACGAACTTTAATAATTTTCAAAAAGAGGAAAATGAATTTAGCAGTGGGGGGGGGGAGGGTTTGAGATATAGAGTTAGCGGGCAATGTCGGGTTGGGACGGTCGCACTGGGACGCCCTATAACTCAGTGTCCCCTATCAAATTGATACCTGACACCGACCAAGTGTCCACCTTCGGTGTATTTTTGCCTCACATTCTCAACTTTCCAATCCCAATTGGGAGCATATATACGGAGCTACTCCTAAAAACAGAAAACCCAAAGAAGGTCTTTCAAAATTAGGAATCATCGATTAAAAATACTCAAAACAATGCATTATGCAAAGAAATACAGTACTGTAAAAATCTCTAGATCGAAGTGCAACAAAAAAAAAAAATAATACTGATCCTTGTAACTGTCAGTGTCAGATACATTGTTATATTCCACCGAAAAATTCAGTTAATTTACAATAATTTTTTACTCTTCAACAACTGAGATCCTTTTTGCCCTGTACGAATAATTTATGTAAAAAATATTTTAAAGACACAACTATATAGTAAATTTTATAAAATATATTACTTTTTTTTTTAGAAACAAACAAATTTCTTCTGCCTCTTCACTTTTTTTTTTAATTTCTTCTATATCAGTCCTCAGTCCGACTTCCTCTTGTTCATTTGTAGGCCAAGCTCTCAGGATGTGTTGTACTGTTAAAGATACACAAGACTTCAGCGATGATCCTGTCGTCATAAGGTACTAAGCCACTCTTGAGTATCCTATCCTGAGGCAAGTCAATACTACATCTTCTCTTCTTGTTAATTCTAGATTTTTTCAATTAGACTACATATAGTTTAATAATTTTAAATTTATTATGAAGGGAATATGGTCCGGGTGCGGTCAAAAAAACTCGAATAGTAGAAATATACTATTTTAATGGGCCAACGTTTCGCCCCACGTTGCAGGGCTTCTTCAG
>NW_027114036.1:85822-89278 GCF_000696795.3 Halyomorpha halys
AAATCGACGTGCAGTTTCCTGTCTTTTCAGTCTGGTGTGAGGATTCCAGGTTAATCGCTCGTCCAAATGTAGTCCAAGGTAGCGGATCTATTCGACAGGGGTAAGAGTAACATTTCATTAAATGAAACTGTAGGGCAGTCAGTATATTAGATATAAAATCAATTATATTGCATACCTATGTATGTATGGATTTATTGAAGTATTTTGTTTCAGTTATATTATTAAAAATAATAATCAAAATACTGTATTTTAATATTGACTTTGAATACTGATATACTAATTTACTAACACCAATTGGGCCAGTTTGACTTCATTGTTATATACGACAATAAATGTATTTAATCTAATGACGATAAGGTATTTAGAATTTTATTAGTGCCGAAGTAGAAAATGAAATGTTGGCAACGTAATGCGTAAGTGTAGTTACGCAGCGCCGCACATTGGGGCTTTGTGGAGCCTTAAGAAACCTCTACGTCAGTCTGATTGATATTCATCATTCAAAAGTTTGACTGGTTCAATAATGGACAATCCTTATATATCCTGACTGATGCTTTCTTATTTAATCAAATTTATTCAATGTTTCTCTCGACAACGAGAAAGCTTGTTTAGTCATTTGAACCTTTGCATTCACGATGTGAACGAACCACATATAGTACAAGAGCCGGGAAGAAAAAAAGGCAGTTATCTCACCCCAATTTTTGATTACTTTAATGAAAACTAGGTATAATTACTAGTCAAAATTAAAGAGTCTGCCAAGTATAGGTAGGGGGGGGGGAAATGGCGGCTGTTTCAAAACTTTAAAAAAAACATTAGTTTTTCATTCGGAGCTCTATATCTCAAAAAGTAGAAACAACACAAGAAAACCTAAAAGAACGTCATTTAAAGAAGAATAAATTTCCTAAAATATGAGCCCTAATAGAGTTATTTACGTTACATAGTTTTCGTGATATAGCTTTTTAAAAAGCAACATTTCATAAAAATGTTGTATGCGATGTACTAAAAGATCAGTAGTTAGTGAATTTATTTTGAAAAATTTATATCGCAAAAACCATTTGACATAATATAGCTTTTTAAAAGCAACATTTCTTAAAAATCTACAGAAAGATTAGTGGTTACTTAATTTATTTTGAGAAATCTATATCTCAGGAACTATGTGACGTACAGATGTCTATTAGCACTCAAATTAAAGCTAGTTGAATGGACTATAATGAAGTTTATGACCTTTACCTTCGTAGGAATAGCAGTTTTCATATTTGCAAAAATAAACTGATTTATAGTTGTTCGGACAATAAATTTGATTTATGAAAAACTACATTTCAGAAACCATTGGACGTACTAATGTCAGCCAGCGCTTAAATTAAAGCTAGTTAAATTTACTACAAAATAGTTAATAATGTTTATCTTTGTATGAGTAGTAGTTGTCATGATTTTTGACAAAATAAACTCACAAAGTGAAAATTCTAAAGTACGAATTCTCAGATAAACATAAAAATATCAAGGTTTTCTGCATTCTAACCTTTGATTTCCTATTCTTTTTTCGAAAATAATGAAGAATGCAATAAATTTTATTCCACTCCCACAATCAAGTAGAAACATGCGAACGTCAGTTTTTTTTTTCTTTATGATGATATGTACATTATTTCATTTTTAGTTTCTTTTTAATTTTACTCTTCCGTGTGACTTTCTTATAACCGATAAAATGATCTTCTCCGTGGGTGGACGTCGTATTGAATTTTACTCCTCTATGGTTTACATCAGCATAATGATACTCCATCAGTCAGGGATTAGTGAGGCAATGGTGCAATTTATGGGTTGAAACCGACAGACCAAGAGGAGTTATAGATCTTAGAGCGATCTCTGAGTGGCCTCCCTTTGATCAACAGTAGCCCCTAGTTGCTAATACTGAGGATGGGGCAATCTCAGCGCTACAGAGAACACGATGTGCGGGATCTACTACGGTTGAGGTATCTATAGTATCTTGGGTCTATTAGATATATTCCTAAGTACTAGCTTATTTGAAAGTGAAGTAATTAAAAAAGGTTTTAATTTTTAGGCATTACCTATAATCACTCATATATATATATATATATATATATATAATATAATGGTTATATCAACCATGTAAGGCCCACCAGGCCGATCAGGTATAAAATAAAAATAATAATTACTTAAACCAAATTGACAGCCATTTTTTTGAGTACTTTCTGACCCAAGAAACTATATCTTTAGTGACTGTAGCATTTACTACTATACCGTCATTGATATATTTTCTTACTTTGGCATCAGCCAGTTCGTTCCCTTTGATGTCACAGTGAGCAGGTAGCCACAAAAATTGAACATTACATCAAGTGCAATCCTACTTTTGTAGATGCATCAGTGATACGTCTACGAGAGAACTCATTGAAAAGCATATTTCGAACCTGCCAGAACTGAATTTTAATCCATACAAATGTCTTATTTGTCTAGACTTTCAGTTTTGTTACAGTGCGATTAATTGCTAACAATTAAGTTAGGTTAAGATTTATATTGCGAAGAGCATGACGGAAGTAAATAAATGTGGTTAAATACAAAAAATTTCTTTGATAATAAATCTACAGATAACATACTTCCAAAGGGGACGTATATATTTTTAAAACCCTTATTTACTAATTAATATTAATTTACCAAAACTTTTGTATTTTTTTTTTACATTTTATTAAAATCGAATTTTTTCCCTCGGTTATTATTTTATTGATTGAATGTAACTACGAAAGGTAGGTTTTTTTTCTTTGTTCTTTTTTGACATAAAGAATAATAAAAACCTCTAGTTTTATAAAAATTACTAGTTGACCCGGCATGTTTTTTTTTTAATGTCCTACTGTACCCGAAGCCACATTGTTTTTATGACTTTTTTGTAAATAGAATATGACTTTTTTGTAAATAGAATATTCCTTAATTCTTATTCTTTGAAGAGAGACAGATCGATTGGTATACAGTAACCGTAAGAAAACGTATAATTTATGAGCTACGTACCAAAAACGTAAAATTTTGTTTTTAACCTTTTTTGTAACCCAAATATTGGGGATTTCAGTATAACTAATATTAGCTCTGAATATTTTTAGGAATATTACATATGATTCAATGCTTGTACAAACTCGATAGTTTCTTTAACAGATATATTTATTTATTTATAATTATTGTTGGAAAGCATACAATTTATTTATAATCATTGTTGGAAAGCATACAATTTATTTTTTATTATTATTATTTGCAAAATACTATAAATTTTAAGTATATTAGATATTTTATTTAATATTTATTTATTGCTATTTACAACTGTACATTATAATACATTTAGTAAATCTTATCTAAGTTAAATTTGTTACAGGCGTGTAAAGAAACTACCCATTGGTAGCACTCTAATGACATTTTACATTAGCTGGTCTTGTGGCCATCTTCTTTTCAGGCGCCTCGGAG
>NW_027114036.1:89328-91598 GCF_000696795.3 Halyomorpha halys
CCATCCTAACCCATTAATTCTTGATCTCTCATCCTTAACAATCCCTGATAATCCTCCGAGGCGTCTGAAAAGAAGATGGCCACGGGACCTTCTAATTTAGATTCCTTGGTGGTTCCTTCTCTAGATTTTCAAGTGTCGACATATTTACTTATTGTATTTATTATTTGTACAGATGTTAATTACATTACATAAATAAACTTTAAAAAAATTCTCTACGTGTTTAAAAAATCATGTTTACTTGATCAATAATGTTTACATATTCTAAAAAAAGGATCAGTTAAGGTGCTTTTAAGCAGTAGTTTCAACCGAGATTTCTTATCTTTAAGTGGTATTTTTCTTGCTCAAAATGGAAGAGAAAAAAAAAATTCATTTCCGTCGTTTAATAATTCATTATTTCTGAAAAGAAAAATCCGCTGCACAGATGGTTAAAAAAAATTGTCTGTGTGTATGGCGATGATGCTTCTGGAGAAAGCACCGTCCGTAGCTGGTTTGCTCGGTTTAAAACAGGAAATTTTGACTTGGAAGACGCAAAGCGCTCGGGTTGTCCTTCACCTGTTGATGATGTCCAAATCCAAGCATTTGTCACAGACAACTCTCACTTCACGGTACGGGATGTCACAGAAACGCTTGACATATCTCAAGTGTCTCATATGATTTTTGTCTCATAATCGCAAAGGCATAGTTTTCCATCACGATAACGCCCGTCCTCACGTATCTCAGCAGACCCTGCAGAAATTATAGGAGTTATGCAGGGATGTGATCCTCAACCACCTTATAAACCAGACCTTGTCCCAACAGATTTTCACTTATTTCGGGCCCTCCATAACACTCTTAACGGAAAACTCATTAATTCGCTCGAGGACTCCAAAACGTACATAAAGGAGTTCATTGCCAAAAAATCTGAAAAGTTCTGGGAGGACGGAATTAAAAAATTACCTGAAAGATGGCAACATGGAATAGTTCAAAATGGGTCATATAAAATTGATTAAAAATATTTACAAGAATCTGAACTTTTTATTGAAATCTCCAGTAAAAAACACTACGAACTTATTTTACAACCCGATATTATCAATTCAGGGAAAATATTAAAATAAATCTGTGAGTTGATTTTCCTAAGTAAGGGGTTTATAATACTGTTTAGATATTAAAAGTATTTATTCAGTAAAACATACCTTTTTAAACGTAGAGTAGTTGATACAACGATATAATTACTAATTATATACGTTATAAATAAACGATATAAATATAAATGTGTAAGTAAAAATTATTTTTTAATTATATTTGAACCTAATTAACAATATATATTGATACTTAAACTGAAATTTTAAGAACAAAAAGAATATTTTTAGTGAAAATTTAAATATCTTTGGTACTGTTTGTATTTTTTAACTTCATTAGAACCAGAGATATGAATAAAATGTATTAACACACAAACTACCATATTTCTTTTTGGGGCTCCTAGGAATGTTGACTTTGTTTCACAAACTCAAGGACACTAATGTTGAATTTGTTGGGAATGAGGCATACATATTAAGGACTACAGAAGAAAAAAAAATCGAAATTACCAGATATATGCTAATTTCGAACGATATATTGTGTGATTATAAACATAATATATTTTCCGAACCCAATCGTGGAAAGATATGGGATATAGCATTCGAGTAGGACCTTCCAATCGATACGAGGCAACCTTTGAAGGCATCAATAATTCATCGCTTCTAAGTGGCAACTAAAATAGATTTGTAAAAGGAGTAGCTTTCTTGAATACTAAAGCCCCATGGATCAGAATTTTGTTACTAAAGTAAATTAATTTTCTTTAAAAATTGAATGGAGTTAACCAATAATTGCCATAAGATATGAGATTCGTGTTTAAAAGTTATTAGCTCTTTCAGTTTTTTTTTTTCTTTTTACCATTCATTAAAATAAAATTTGTACTTCGTACATGAAATGTATTATATATACTTTTACTGAATCTTCTCCCTTTGATTTCCTTGTGACATTATAAGTTGATGATATCAGTCCAGACAAGGTGGTATAGTCTAGCTATAGCCTAAGGCTATATCCATGGAATTATTGGAACGTGATTAGGTATAGTTAAAAAACTATCCGATAATTAACTATATTCTAATTACAATATATTTAAAAATTTTTTTTTTGTATATTTGTTATTCCTTTTAAGTTGTTGATATCAGTCCAGCTAAGGTGATATATTCAAGCTATATCCATGGAATTATTGGAACGTGATTAGGTATAATTAAAAAAACTATCCG
>NW_027114036.1:92093-92565 GCF_000696795.3 Halyomorpha halys
AACTATATTCTAATTACAATATATTTAAAAATTTTTTTTTTGTATATTTGTTATTCCTTTTAAGTTGTTGATATCAGTCCAGCTAAGGTGATATAGTCTAGCTATAGCCTAAGGGTATATCCATGGAATTATTGGAACATGATTAGGTATAATTAAAAACCTATCCGATAATTAACTATATTCTAATTACAATATATTTTAATTTTTTTTTTTTATATTTGTTGTTCCTTTTAAGTTGTTGATATCAGTCCAGCTAAGGTGATATATTCAAGCTATATCCATGGAATTATTGTAACGTGATTACGCATAATTAATAAAGTATCCGATAATTAACTATATTCTAATTACAATATATTTTAAATATTTTTTTTTTTTTGTATATTTGTTCTTCCTTTTAAGTTGTTGATATCAGTCCAGCTAAGGTGATATATTCAAGCTATATCCATGGAATTATTGGAACGTGATTAGGTAT
>NW_027114036.1:92926-107650 GCF_000696795.3 Halyomorpha halys
ATTCTAGCTATAGCCTAAGGCTATATCCATGGAATTATTGGAACGTGATTAGGTATAATTAAAAAACTATCCGATAATTAACTATATTCTAATTACAATATATTTTAAATATTTTTTTTTTGTATTTTTTTTCTTCCTTTTAAGTTGTTGATATCAGTCCAGCTAAGGTGATATAGTCTAGCTATAGCCTAAGGCTATATCCATGGAATTATTTGAACGTGATTAGGTATAATTAAAAACTATCCGATAATTAACTATATTCTAATTACAATATATTTTAAATATTATTTTTTTTGTATATTTTTTCTTCCTTTTAAGTTGTTGATATCAGTCCAGCTAAGGTAATATATTCTAGTTATAGCCTAAGGCTATATCCATGGAATTATTGGAACGTGATTAGGTATAATTAAAAAAACTATCCGATAATTTACTATATTCTAATTACAATATATTTTAAATATTATTTTTTTTGTTTATTTTTCTTCCTTTTAACTTTTTTTTTAAGTTGTTGTTCCTTTTAAGTTTTTTTATGTTGTTGTTCCTTTTAAGTTGTTTCCTTTTAACTTTTTTTTAAGTTCCTTTTAAGTTGTTTCCTTTTAAGTTTTTTCCTTGTTGTTGTTTCCTTTTAAGTTGTAATCAGTCCAGCTAAGGTAATTTATTCTAGCTATAGCCTAAAGCTATATCCATGGAATTATTAGAACGTGATTAGGTATAATTAAAAAACTATCCAATAATTTATCTAAGTTTATATATTTATAAGTTTATATACAAAAAAATGGAGAGAAGTGCTTGATTTAGTAATGTTGCCCAAATACATCGGGTTGCTAAAACACACAGCAAACTTATCAACCCATGATTGTATATACAAATACAATAAACATACATATTAACAATGATAAAAAAAAAATGTTTTTTGCTTATCATTTTTGAAATAATAATTAACTATATTCTAATTACAATATATTTTAAATATTATTACTTTTGTATATTTTTTCTTTCTTCGTTTCGGATAATGTTACATTACATTTTGTTTATCCATTCTTCCCCTTATTTTCTTCTCAACCCTATCTACCCTTTTTTCTCTATTCCACTCTCTCATACCTCTCTTCTCCTGTGATCCGCAACAAACATTCATTCCGTTTCTCGAACGCAATTCAAATTAACAAAAATTGTCAATAAATATAAGTATAGAAGTAAATAAAAAATAAATTATCCACAGCAGAAGAACAATTTAAAAAATTAATTAATTTAAAAAATCATATATAAGTTAAAACAGAAACACAAATGAATGTGTTAAAACGACTAATATGGTCGGATTTTCTTGCTTAAAGTTTTTCAGATCTCAGAATTATGCCAGATTTTAGTCATAAAATTAGTCTAGAAAAATTACTAATTTGTAATCCTCATACAGAACTGAAAAGACAGGTAACTATATGTCGATACCGAGTATTTCAACAGTTACTAGACAAGCTGTTTGAACTTCCGTTCAGTCACAAAAGATAAATTTATGAAACTAAAATAACGTAAAATTCCTCCCAAATCCAATCCCTACAGTCCAAAATCCTTAATGCTCCTTACTTTGTCACGAATCAAGTCATCCATTAGGACCTGAAAGTCTCATATGTTGCCGATTTGGCCAGAATCAGATACCAATCCTTCCATGATAAACTTCCCAGCTACCCAAATCCATTTCTTTCTAATCTGACTTCTCCTTCATTACCTCATAATCCTCCTAGGCGTCTGAAAAGAAGATGGCCTCGAGATCTTCTCTAGAAATGTTATTGGAGTTCTATCAATGGATAGATTCTCAACATGTTTGTATCATGACACTATGTCACCTACAGCAGATTTACTTGTTGTATATGTATAAAATTACAGGTATAAATAACAATAAAAAATTATTTTAAAAAAATAACGTATATTCTAACAAACGGAGTTGGGCTTTTGTACATAGGTATCAATGTGTATTTATTTTATTGTTCATTTAATTTCCTTTGTCTAGTACATATTTTTTTTATTTTATAATTTGATGAATTTTATTACATTTTTTATTTGTCATTGTATGCCGACAGCCTACAAATATACATCATTTCATCCTTCTGACTTGATCGAGACAAAGCTTCAGGACGATATTGACAATATACACCGTTGGGCTTCCGAAAATAAATTGAGTATGAAATCCAGCATAAACCAAGGCCATTCTCATCAGATTAAAAAACTTCCTTAATACCCTTCCTTACCATTTTAATACCTATCCAGTTTCAAAACACCATAAAAAAACCTAGGAGTCACCTTCGATCAGCACTCACATGGATTAGCTATATTTCATAAATAACTCGAAAAACCATCTAATTCCTAAAACAGATACCAAAATCCCATGATTCATTTCTTCGAAGAACTCGTCACTTCCTAGTATCTTCCCTTATTTTCCCAAATTTCGACTGGGTGCCTAATGTATGAAGGACTATCCATTTAACAAGAAAATAGACGAAAAAGACTAATGAACTGTTTTATAAGATTCATTTTTGGTATTCCTAGGCGTTCTCATATCTCACATTACTATTCCGAGCAAAGCTTGCACTATCCCAATATCCGGAGATACCTTCTTGGTATATTTAAATACCAAACACTAATAACCCAGAAATCTTGACCTCCTTACCCTACGTTTATCCATTCACCTATTAAATACAAGCTCCCAACCTACTGATCTCTATATGCCTACCTACTTAACTGCCTCCTATGAAAAATCTTTTTCTGCACGAGCTAACTCATCCTTCGAACTCAATTCCTTGTCCATATCCATCTGTACAGCTTCCTCCTTACCCTCATTCAAACATCAACTATGTATGCATCTCCTAGACTGTCACACTTGCGTGAGCTTGTAATTAATAGAAAACATTATAAGCATAGATAAATAAGTATTTTATTTTATTTAAATATTGTTATAGATCTATTTAATTAGCTGCTAAAACTGTTCTAACCGTTATTCTTAAGGGACTAAGTGTCCCAGAATAAAGATTGTGGGATCCTCTATTTCTATATATATATATTGTATGATGGTATATTTGAACACTAATACTTAATATCCTTAATTTATTAACAAATTTTATTGATCTTCAATTAATATTATATAAATAGAAAAAAAAAGAGTTGAGCTTTAGGGCTCTACTAAACCATTGAATTTATCTCGTACTTAATACTTACAATCCAAAATCGTTTGTTACAAATAAAAACATCCATAATTACATCAATGTTTTATATGTTGCTAATTCGTCCAGAAAAAAATTGATATCTTTCCATGACAAGCTACCTAAACCCACTTGTTTCTAACCTGGCTTCCTATTCAATACCTGATTATCCTCCATGACATCTGAAAAGAACATGGCCCAATGACCTACTTTAGAAATGATGTTAGAGCTCTATCATTGTATTTATTCTTCACAAGACGTTTATGTTGCCATTTAATAAAGTTTTAAATTTCAATTAATACAAAATATATACATTTTTTTATCTATTGCAATTTACAACAGTATATACATAAAAACACATTAAGTAAATTTGATGTAAGATCAAAATGGAGTGATAACGCGTATGTATAGAAACTACCCATAATCATACTTCTGCACTAGAAGGTCTCGAGGCCATTTTCTTTTCAAGCACCTCAGAGGATTGTCAGGAATGGAAGAGGAGGCAAGATTAGAAACTAGATGGTTTTGAAGGTTTATAATGGAATGATTTATATCTGGTTTAGGCTGGATCAGTTACATACGAAACATTAAGGTCTCTATGTATGATTTTATTTGTGACAAAGTAAGGAGTATTGCTAATTAAAAAAAAGGAAATTAGATCTTGTTACTTACCGATATAATAAATTCGTAATAATTTCCAATTTATTTTAATCTTTTTTATATTCACATACCTCAGATAAAATTTATTCTTAGAAAACCTGGTATTACTAAATTCTCCGAAACGCTTTAGATTAAAATTAATTTAATTATCAATCGACTCCCACATGAATTCAGTTGTATTATCAGTTGAGATTATATTAAAATTAATTATAAATGTTTGTATGCTCTTATCAAATTAAATAAGGAAAACATAATCATTATGCAAACAAAACGTTTATGAGAATTATAGATAGTATAGATTTATATATACCAACAGATTCAAATTTAAATTTTAAAAACTTCAGTACAGTACCCTTTAGTAATACCGCACTTATTCCTGTCGAACAGATCCGTTACCTAGGACTACATCTGGACAAACTTGGAATCCTAATAAAAGACTGAAAAGAAAGGAAACTGCTCGTCGATTTCGACTATTACATCACTTCCTAGACAAAAAGTTTAAACTTCCAACTAATTGCAAGAGAATCATTTATATGACTATAATAAGGCCTATCTGGACTTACGAAGCTGAGCTTTGGGGCTTCACTAAACCAGCGAATCCCTCTCGTATCCAATCCATTACAATCCAAAATTAATGCTTCTTACTTTGTCACAAATCAAGTCATCCATCAGGACCTCAATGTTCCACATGTTGGCGATTTGGTCAGAACCAGATACCAATCCTTCCATGATAAACTTCCTAACCATCCAAACCCACTTGTTTCTAACCTGGCTACTCCTTTATTACCTGATTATCATCTTAGGCCCCTGAAAAGAATATGACCTCGAGATCTCCTCTTGAAATGTTATTGGAGTTCTATCGATGGAAACTAGACTTCATCAGGGCTAAGAACAGAACAAGATAACAACCAATGAATATAGAAAATAAAAAATAAAATATAAACAGAATGACATAAAGTAAATAATTTTACGGAATGGAATTAATAAAATAAAGTGATGAGTGAAGTGGAAAATAAAATGTATACATATGTAATTGAATAAGTAGGTAAAATAACATAATTAAGGAAATAAAATAAAAATGAAGTTATATAATGCAAAGAAATATGAATACTACTATATTATACTATATTAATAATTAAAAAATCAAAATATGGCTAGAAAAAGAAAGAAATTTGGAGTTTGGCCGCTCTCGGCACAGAAACCACTTGGCGGTTAGATTTCAAGGTAACAGGTTCGTTTTATTCTCTTCCCCCCTATCTTTACTTTACCCCCCCCCCCCTTCTTTTCTCAATTTTCCTTACCCATGTTATTACATATGTTCACCATATTTCATTATTGTTGTAAAAAATTTTTTTTTTCTATTCATTTCTTTTGCTAAACTTTTCTTATTTTGCCTCTTTATCAATTATTATGGTTACATATATTTTCTTTCTCTCAACTTTATTTTTCTTTCCATATTTTAATTTTTAAATTTAATTTTAATGACTAATATATTCATATTTTTTTTCATTATATAATTTTTATTTTATTTCCTTAATTATGTTATTTTACCTAGTTATTCAATTACCTATGTATAGATTTTATTTTCATTTCTCTTATCACTTTATTTTATTAATTTTATTCTGTAAAATTATTTACTTTATGTCATTCTGTTTATATTTTATTTTTTATTTTCTATATTCATTGGTTGTTATCTTGTTCTGTTCTTAGTCCTGAAGATTAAATAAGGTACATCAACTTATTTGTGTTTTATTTCGACCTTACCCCCAACCTCTCCTCTTCTTCCCAATCTTCTCCTCGTATGCGTCATCCACGGTCAACTATATCTCATAATTATAAAATTTACTGGTTGTATATATTTTAATACAGTTGTAAATATCATTAAAAAAATTTTAAAAAACAATTTATCAAACTAAATGGATATATTACCAAGTGGAAAATAAAATAAAGCGAAACTGAGAAACAGAGATAGAATTGAGATTAGATTTAGGAAACTGGATAGGACGAAGAGGTTAGGGGATAGAGAATGACACATAAAATCTATACCGCCTGAATATTTTATCCCGTATCGTTGGACCATTCTCATCCGTCCTATTGCGAATTTATTCCGTCCATTCCTTTATCGTCTCCTACTAATATCATTCCACGGAAATATTGTTTATATCTACACATATAAATAAAATAAATAATGTACATAGACATAAATATAACTGTATTCAAGACAGTTAATGATATATATTTTCGAGGATTTTGAGGTTCTCTCAGTGACAAACACATTTTTTTTTTGTTACATAGGTTTGTTTTCTTTTTTTGGAAAATATTTTTTTCAAATAATTATTAAACACTAATACATTTTAAACAAAACAAATGATAAATAGTAGAAACGAGAGCAATTTCGAAGGTATAGATATAGGAAGAAATACATTTGTACAGGTAAATTGGTTCAAGTATGCAGGTTCTACAGTAACTAGAAAAAAAGAAATTTATGAGGAAATAAAACCGAGTTTAAAGGCTGGAAATGATCATTATTTTTCAAATTCGAAATTGCTTAACTTGCACATTCTGTCCTTAAACTTGAAAGTTAGAATACAAAAAGTACTATCCTGAGCACTGTTCTTAACGGATGCAAAATACGGTCTCTAACACTAAAGGAAGAATAGTGCCTTGAAGTATTTGAAAATAAAATATTATTTTGCAATAAATACTCTTCTATACAATATTTTAATTTTTTGTTATTTTTTATTTAACAATTTCACTCCATTTGACAATTTTATTCTTTCTAATTCACTCTCTCAGACTCGCTGATCCGAAGACGTTTGATCGTTTAAAACAATTAAACGAATTTATCATTTGACAAATGCAAAATCAAGCCAGTCAGCTGATCAGTTTACGGAAAAACAAATAAATTAAAAAACAAAACAAAAAGTTGGTTAAATAAATCTTTGAATGAATAAATAAGTTAAAAGAAATAATTTAATGAATAAATAAGTTAAAAAGACAAATCGACAGATCCAAAAACGAAAAAAAAAAAATAAACAATAAAATTACTCAGGTCAGGACATAACGGCGAATAAGCTTGTGGGACTTAGTAACGTACAAATCCCTAAAATGTCTGGTATCACACGAGTAAACCGAAACATAAATAGGAGGATTGCGTTAAGACTGATTTAGTAGATTTTGGTTTGGATTGGCATCGAACCTACGGGGTCGTTAAGCTTTTGTTATTATTATTATTATGACACAATAAACTACATCAAAATCACCAGAACTAAGGTTCTACTATAAGGTTTATGGTAGAACTGAGTAAGAATGAAATTATTTTTTCTCCCATATCCTTTTTGCATTTTAAACCAATTAACAACACTTAAAATAAATATGTAAACATCAAAATAGAAATAACGGTTAGGCTAAAGAAAAAACAAGTTCTACAACAAAACCATTTTACGAGTTAATTCTAGTCGGGGTACACTGTGATACACGCCTAAAAGTTATATAATACAACATTCTACTATATAAGATTCTGACGAAATAGTTTTACTTTGTCTTTGAAAATAAGAATATATTTGATTTCACGCACAAAATGTATTTGGCACATGGACATAAGGGTTAACGATTTATACTATTGATTTTTCTATAGGAATACAGTCCTAATTAAATTTTTTTTTTATTAATTTATTTATTGTTATTTACAACTGTATACACATATATACAACAAGTAAATTTGCTGTAGGTGACATAGTGACATGATACAAACATGTGGAGAATCTACCCACTGATAGAACTCCAATAACATTTCTAGAGAAGATCTCGAGGCCATCTTCTTTTCAGACGCCTAGGAGGATTATTAGGTAATGAAGGAGAAGCCAGGTTAGAAACAAGTGGATTTGGGTGGTTGAGAAGTTTATCATGGAAGGAATGGTATCTGGCCAAATCGGCTACATGGAACATTGAGGTCCTGATGGATGACTTGATTTGTGACAAAGTAAGGAGCATTAAGGATTTTGGACTGTTAGGATTGGATTCGAGAGGAATTTTATGGTTCAGTGGAGCCTCAAAGCTCAACTCCGTATGTCCATATAGGCCTTATAATAGGCATGTAGATCAGTCTTTTGTTATGGATTGGCAATTTAGACCGTTTGTCTAGTAAATGTTATAATAGTCGGAATCGACGAGCAGTTTCTTGTCTTTTTAGTCTTGTATGAGGTTCCTTGTCAGTCGTTTGTCGAGATGTTGTCCTAAGTAACGGATCTGTTCGACAGGAATAAGAGGGGTATTATTAAAGGATACTGTAATTAAAATATAAAATAAAAAATCTGATTAAATAGAACAATTCATCTAAAGTCAAGTAAATCACTCAAGTAAATCAATGATCTATATTAAGGCCGATATAGGTAGGGAGTTGAAGCGTCACCTTAGCAACCTTAAGTCTGCTTTATCGCCGGTTTGATTCCGGACGAAGGTGGTGAAATTGATGTTTATTTCGTCACGGCCCCATGGAATAAAACTTCGATCCTTTCATGTGGTTGAAATAGATTGGTAATCTACAGGATAACTCTTCATATATAAATAATAAAACAAAAAAAAAGTTAGCTATTTATAACTAGCAGAGCCATTCTATGTAGTTTAGTTTATAGCAGCCGAAGGATCAATGATTTCGGTAAAAGCCGTCAGACATGAAATGTATAACTGATATCTTCTATGGATGAACAGCGACCAAAACTAGAATTATCCTAATTAGCGACAATTGGGAAATACAGTTGGTTTTACCAGTTGATAATTCTCCAGCAGAGCGCGGACTAATGAAGTCGCGGTCCGACCAGTGGCCCAGCGGGTTGGGGGGGGGCCCCCGGGTAAATAATTGAATCCCCCGCTCCTGTAATTGCTTCCTAATTCGCGGTCCTCCCTCTGCAGGAAATTGGCCCTCTTGCCACCTGCCTCCGGACGACTAGTCTCCAATTGCGACGTCATCTAGTTCTCCGCCCAGCTGCGGCCGGTCATCGCTGATTGGAAAACCGATTTCTATGTGGATAGTGTGTCCACCGAAACATTCATACAAAGCTAGTATATATTATAAACTAAAAAAATATGTTAGAATGCTGAGTAGAGTGAGGCCATTGTAGTGCGTTAAGGCGTAACCTTAGCAACCTCAAGCAGTGAGGCCGGTTCGATTCTGGTCTGGGCGGGAGATTATAAGTAGGGGTGTTTTGGTTAGAATAGGGTAGGGGTAGTAAGCTGTAAGATTGCTCCTTCCCCGTATATTATAAGTGAAAACAACAAAAAAAATAGTGCTCAGCAAGAAATGAATCAACCCTTAATACTTAACGAAAGACTTACTCCGAGTTTATACTGACGCAATCAGCAGTAAAAAAAAAATGAAATAACACTTAAAATTATTACCCAATGGTTAATTATTTAATCCTTATTATTATTTAACAATAATAACTTTATAATGCGACAATTGGGATTGACTGATAAGTTTTAATTATTACACAATGGTTAATTATTTAATTGCATAAATAAATAACAAATAGTAAATCTCTAAGTTTGAAAGGTGATAATTTTTTTCGTGGTCATTTTGTAAATATTATTAATATTTATTACAAAGGATAATTTTGAAAATAATAAACTTATTTTAAGAAGTTAGTTTCCAACACAAACACGCAGGAAGCTACTATTAACAGCAACTTAAAGCTACTTACAGGTCTTTATTTGTAATATATAGATATTTTTAGTTAGTTTCTTCAACTATGTGTGTCATCGCATTCTGGTGAGAAGAGCATATAGGCATTAATGTATAGTTAATTAAAGGCTTAACGTTCCCATAGGTTCGATACCGATACAAATAATCGCTATTTGCAGAATGACTGCTTTTCGAAGCCGAATGGCCAGTATCTGCCACAATCTTCTCATCTACGTTTTGGTCAAGTCTAGGATGTTTACCTATCATTATTTTTGGTCATTCTTTCGTTACTAAATCCAAAAATATTTTTAATGTGTGCATTTAACGTAATTCGGTGGTGTACAGTCTTTATTTTTCAGTCATCATTCAGTGCTGATGCTTTATAAATAATTTTATTAAAAATGTAGATATTTAAATATTAACCTATATAGCTTTAAATATAACCTAGATATTAATATTAAGCCTACAGAAATAAAAATGTAACCATGATGAGGAAATAAATCCTATCGGACAAGACATGACTTAAGTTTCAGGATTTTTTTTTTTTTTTTTTTTTTTTTTTTTTACAAAAATCCTCCCTAGTACAGCACTACCCTTTTATGGCAACACATGGGAAGGTGTTTATTTATAAATTCTTCGTCTCCCTCCACCGATTCTACCTTTATTGATAACTTTCTAATCTATTTCTAACCTATCCTACTTTATTTGATACATAAATATCACCTTATGTTATACGTAAGGTTATTCTAGATCATTAGTTGAACAGAATTAACGAAAGGCACTCTAGGAGACAAGTTTTTTAAAAAAAATTGTTTATTTAAAAAATATACAAAATAACGGATCCATACAATGATCAAAAGACATGTATAGGCAATGGAATAATATCCGTGTGTCGAAGTCTGTGGAATTCTAAGAAAAAACGTATAAATAACAAAAATTTAAAAAAAAATTATTTTAACCAGTAAATAATTTTCAATAACAATACAGTATTTATGTGTGTACAAAGCAACGGTAACAAACATTGGTATTAAATCCCCTTAATCTCTATTAACTAAGGTCTTTCCAGTGTAGTTTGTCGAGCTAAGAACTCTCCAGAACCCAGCATCTCTTAGGAGACAAGTTATATATAATAATTTTGTACATAATTGTACGTAGAATGCTATAGAATTTGTACCTTCTCAACTTATAAAGTAAAGTTTTTTTAAAAGATATTGCTGTCGCATTCGGTAACTTCCGTTTAACTCATCCTTCTTCGGTCCGAATATTTTATTTTCAAAACAACATTTACATTTATAAATTTAAAAAAAATTAGATATGAAGCATTGTAATATGGACTCTATGGATACTCAATAACCTTAAATATTACAAGATCATTTGCTTAGTAGTGTAATTGACCGCGTGAAGTAATGGTCCAATAGATTGTTATTGGTTTATAAGCACAATCATATGGTAACATGGATAGAAAATTTTTTGTAGAATTTATTCGGAATACAGTATTCTAGTTTAAGATAACATCTGGGTTTACAAACTTAACAATATAACATAATAACATCATTTGACTTGAGGATCGTTTATGGATAATGAAGAGTTGAACTCAACTTATCGCTCAGTGAAATTACTTTACATAGAGAGATCCATATGTGGCTCATGGAGTAGATACTCGGGGACAAGAGAGCTATATCCAGAAGGGATGTGACGCGGCTGTAAAGATGCGGGAGACAAGACCAGGACAACAGTTATAGGAGACAGCACCCTAACCGACGGACCACCTGTAGCAGGAGCAGGACAAATATAATGACAGAATAAATTCTCGGGAGGGTCGGGCCCTGCCCAATATTTAAACCTCTTCTTTCTACTCTTTATTCTAGAGCTCTTACTGTCTCTATCTCTTTTCTGTCTTCATTAGTATACATAGCATATAATAAAAATAGGATCTGAAATTTTCTATTAAATATATTATTTATTAACTGCGTTGGTAACTATACGATCATATAGTACAAGATCTCAGAAGGAGATGAAAATCAGTTATACAACCCCAATTTTGTATTACCTTGATGAAAACTATAAATAATTAGAAGTCAAAATTGATGAGTCTGCCAACTATAGTTAGGGGGAGTAGGAAATGGCGGCTGCTTCAAAACATTGAAAAAAAAAATTCATTCTGATCTCCATATCTTTAATACTATCTACAAACCCTAAAAACTAATAGAAAACCATTTAAATAATTAAATTAATAATAATTAAATACGAGCTCTAGTAGAACTGTTTACGTTTAATAGTTCCCGAGATACAATTTTATAAAAACAAAATTTCATTAAAAATATACAGAAAAATCAGTAGTTGTTTTCGGAAATCTATTTCGCTGGAATCGTGAGACTTACAAATGTCTAAAGCCAGTTTAATTTGCTAGATAGTATTTTATATATACATATAGTAGTGTATTATTTTGTGTGTATCCCCTTGTGGTTCCAAAAATAAAGATTTCCCACAGTAAATTCACTAACTACTGATTTTTCATTTTATATTTCATGACTATTCTTCTCTCTATTCTCAGTCGGCTTGCATTCCTCAAGGTAGTATCCCCAGTCCCATCCTCTACACCGTCTGTACAGCTGACATTCCAACCAATCCTAACACTATCATCACCACGTATGCCGATGACAGATGTGCGCTTGCAGTTAATAATAACCCATTAATTGTATCCCAAACTCTCCAATCCCATATCATAGCCCTCGAAGAATGGTGTCGTAATTGGAGGATTAAGATGAATTCCAAATCCCATCAAATCACCTTTACCCTACGTCGTAAACCTACCGACGCCGAAACCTACAGTTACTCTTCCCCAGTCGAACAGCTACCTTGGACTACATCTAGACAAACGATTAATCTGGAATTCTCACACAGGACTGAAAACACAGGAAACTGCACGTCGATTTCGACTATTACAGCACTTACTAGACAAACGGTCTAAATTCCCAACTCTTTGCGAAAGACTGATCTACATAACTGTAATAAGGCCAATCTGGATATATGGAGTTGAGCTTTGGGGCTCCACTAAACCTTTGAATTCCTCTCGCATCCAATCCATACACCAAAATCCTTCGTAAAATCCTCAATGCTTCTTACTTTGTCACAAATAAAATCATACATTATGACCTTAATGTTCCATATGTAACCGATCTAGCCAGAGCCATATAACACTCCTTCCATTATAAACTATAGCCCATATTTCACTAAGTTTACTCTTCTTTAAATGATGGTTTATTAGATGTTCTAGTGTCGTAGGAATTTTTAAAGATATTGAGTTTCGAATGAAAAATTAATTGTTTTGAGCATTTTGAAATAGCTGCCATTAAAAAATGCATAGGGGAGTAAGAATTCCCCCCTTACTATACTTGGAAGACATAAATTTTGAATAGTAATTATATATAGTTTTCAATAAAGTAATAAAAAATTAGGGTGAAATAAATATAAACTTTCAGATTGTGATAACCAATCGTATGCGATGTTAACCATCATATTCTAATCAGAGTGGGGAATAAAGTTTTAATTTCGTGGGAACACCACCAGGCAGATATCGAACTTACCTCACTGCTGTTACTAGGTTGCTAAGGTAGACACCAATACTACAAAAGGCCTCAGGCATATATAACGGGGGCGGTTATCCTTTAGGTAACCAACCCATTCCCCAATTATCCTGCAGGGAACAACTACAGGTTCCATTGACAACCCCGTAAGAGACTATCCTTAGGAAGTACCCTTCGAACGCCCGGTCACGTTTGGAAATGAAATGGGCCCTCCCAGCCATTGAGTGTCAATTCCTAACAAGGCACAACGTCGAATCTTTGATCTTTGACAGTGATTCCATGTACTCCAAATTAGTTTTTCTATAAATGTAATTAAGAACTAAGAGTACAGCCTTCTAGGAATTGAGGATCTCCTAAAATTACATTATTTTACCCAAAACAATTTCCTCATTTTTTTTTAAAAATTGGAATACATAATTGACACAAAGTTTTTGTGTGTTGTGACTGTGAAACTGCGATGTCCTACTTCACCATTTATCAACCCATGGATAAGAAAATATGTTTCTTAGAGGAGCAGATGAAGACGGTAGTCAGTTTGTAACTAAAGTTTCATTTGGTTTGGGGAAAACCTGGTGGTTGAACGTCGGTGGTGATCACAGCTACTGACACAAATAATTGATCTTCAAGAAGCACCGATTCCTTATTATTCTAGAACATTTAATGCGTTGTTATACAGATAATTATTTTTTAATATTTAATTGTAATTTAATCCCAAACCTAAAAATTTCTAATATTGTAATGACTGTATGCATATGACGAACATACATCATTTAACATATTCTTCAATATTTTATAAATCTATAACTCCAGGCTTATTCACCATACTCTAATTAAATATTTACACATTTAACGTAGTAAAATTAACACTTTACTACTAAATGAAATATTTATTCTATCATATTTTCAAAAGAAATACATGAATGCCTTGTGGTCAGAGTGTGATAAGCTACAATTTTGAATGAAATGTTCCTTTGTTTCTCCATCAAGCTATTTGCATTGCATTGTATTCGTTTGTCATATACCAAAATTCCAGATTACTTTTAAAATTCTGATATATTAAATTAAATAAAAGTAGTAGAATTTTTCTACATTTAGCTCTACTGACTAATTTTCATCGAGTGATGTGTGATATTCTTTCTCCAAATCATTTATAAGTAATATACAACAAGCCAGGATGAGTCATAAAAATTAAAAAGTTAATATTATTTTTTAATTATTGTATAATTTTTTATTCGTTATTGCGATTAATAATGAATTTTTATTTGATAAACGATGGTCAGAAGATACTAGTAATTTTTTTAATTACTATATTTTACAATGTAGCAGTTTTATTCTTTTATCTGTCCAGACGAAATTTCTATACAAATAATAATCTAAAAAAAAGCGAAATCATTAAAAAAATAAAATAAAAAATATACATACATATTTTACTGAAGTATTGTATTGTTAATGAAGAATAGAATGAACCAAGCTTAATGATGTAATAAAGTAAAAACTATAAAGAGATAATTAAAAGCCATTGATAATAATAATACCTCTTCATAATGACTCTTTATATTAAGGCAATGAATCATCAGGTTGTAATAAAAGGGTTTTAATTAACAGTAAT
>NW_027114036.1:107700-109816 GCF_000696795.3 Halyomorpha halys
TAAAATACAAAGTGAAAATTTAACCACAGACCATACTGATTTATAAAAATATATTTTGAAATATTTTTTATAGACATAAAATATAGAATAAAAATCTACCGTGCATATGTACGTAGCTGTTTTTGGACCTGTTGTCATGACAACTTCATTTATAATTAGGATTTTAGTGTTCTTTAATTTAACATGTTAAAGGGCGATATTTCCTTCTTTTAGCATCTTAAAACGATCTAACATTTATTATGTTTGGGAGTATGTTAGTAGGCCTGCTAGAGTATGACGTCACGCAATAGACCAGCTCAGCCCCATATAATAGATAAAAATAATAATAAATAAATGGAAAAGATAACTTTAATTTTGAACTTTAATTTTGTTTAATTAGTTTTTAATATCAGCTAGGTCTTGAACTTACAGAAATGATCTAATAGGGCATAAATGACGAACTTCAAAAATAATTTTAAATTTTATTTTAATTAACCATTTCACATCTTATAAGTAATAAAAAATTATTAAATATGAACTATGAAAATATTTGATAATTGAATTTAGTAAATAAAAGTAAAAATAATTTACTTTGGTTGGTTCTATACCGCTGGAAAGGCAAAGGCTTTAGAAAAAAAAACTAGAAAAAATGCGCATGTGCATTGTTATTAAATAATTAATTTTTTAATTTAACTTAATCTATATATGAATCGTTCATTTACAAGATAATTAGCTCCATAAAGGATTCTATGACGATTTAGAATTGAAGCTTATGAGAGCAGAATGTAAATTTTAGTAAACTGTTATATTATTATATTTCTTAATGAGGTGTAGATAGTTGACCGTAGATTACTGATTGGAGAAGATGATCGGGGGGTGCGGTCAGCAAAGAAACAACATAAATAAACAAAAATATATTTATTTATGCCGACGTATTATATTTCTTCTGTTCTTTTTCAATAAAAAAAAAAATTCCATTTTTGCAAAGATAAATGTTAAAATATTGGAAGATTATTGAGTGACCGTGTGTATAGATGAATGGAATATGGTCCGGGTGCGGTAAAAAAAAACTCAAATAGTTATTTTTATACCCTTTTCATTTACTATTTACAACCTTTAATTTTTCTTATTATATCTTACTTTTCATTTTATACCCCTGTTATTTTACCCTTATGTTTTTTCTTTTTTCCTTTTTGTAACTATAGTGTTTGTATCTTTTTTAGCCCTGACGAAGCCCTGCAACGTGGGGAGAAACGTTAGCTCAATAAAATAGTATAATTATCTACTATTTGAGTTTTTTTTTACCGCACCCGGACCATATCCCATTCATAAATGTTAAAAATATTTTTTTTAAAAACTGTTAAAATCGGATTTAGTCAATCTTTCGACTGCTTATTTGCATGATAGAGGATTAATTTCAATTCAAAGTAGAGTGGTAAGGTATTAGGATGCACACACTAAACCATCTTTTTTTTTAAAATAAAAATTATCTGTATTTACTATTGTATATGAAATAAGCTTTGAATATTTTTTCCCCAGCAATGGTGAACCTTAAGTGGCATATCGAGCTCGAGGCGAAGTGAAGTACCTACACCTTCCCTCCTCGAGAGCCAGGATGATCCCTTGAAGAAAGGAACCGCTCCATTGAAGGTGAACAATAAAATGCTAGAAGGGGGGCCCATTGTCACAGCCCTATAGAATTTAAGAGGCCTATTAGCCCCCCGTCTGACCTGCCAACCTCCCTTTCCTACTCCCTTCTCTCTAATTGATATCATTAATTTTTTATAGGTAATCTTAATCTTAATAATAACTGCTAAATATCTTTCGTGGCCACTTTCCAAGAGGAGGAATTTTAATAAAAAGCTATTATCCTCGATTAAGGCCGATAATCAAATTCGCCAAAGGGAATTAACAGTTCCCTCGGGGGGGGAGGAGGGGTAAATTAAGACTGATGGAATCCACGATTAAAGATAAAAATTTTAATTCAGATTTTAGGAACAAATATATAAAATAAAAATTTAATTTCCTTTAATCAAATCCATGAAAAAAATACCGTAATAATTCGGGATCTGATTGTGAGAAAAGTGCAGTTCGGTAGGTTAAGTAAGAAACTTAAGTTACATATTTTACCATAATT
>NW_027114036.1:109886-111448 GCF_000696795.3 Halyomorpha halys
ATATATATATATATATTTTTTAAACACCAACATATTAATTTAAGAGTATAACGTTTGTAATTCTGTTTATACCTCTCTATAACCGTGTAATATTTTATTTTATTCTCTCAGTGAGTTGAAAAATATATTATTTAGAAAAGCTTTTAGTGATCACCGTGTAATATTTTATTTTAATCACTCAGCGAAATAAAAACTGAAATCCTGATCTGTCAGAAAAGACATGGAAGCACAATATAACGCACAATGAAAATATTATAAATAAAAGACTGTAATTTATGTTGAGCTAATGTGAAGACAAGTTGAATATTTGGACAACAGCGATTTAAAAAAGGGAATGTGAATTCTGTGGAGGAATAGTGCTTTGACTTTTGAAGGGGGAATTTCTACTTAGAAATATAACTGTTGTCACAAAGGTAAAATGAAACAACCACCTCCAGATGGTCCCTGATATATAAAAAAGTTTCTCTATAATATAAAAACATTTTTAATGGTCACTGTGTAATATTTTATTTTACATATAAGGTGGAATGATAAAAAATTGAATTTAACTAATGAAGTACGCACTTAACGGGAAAAAAACGTCATCTGCATCAAACTATCGAGACTTTAACAGGAGTTACGGTGTCATAACCCATGCTTTAAAATATATATCGATGAATAACTTTTGTAAATTACAGTTATACAATTTGTACAACGAGTAGTAATTGTAATTAAATTAAATGATCAAGTATATGATTTGTATAGGTTGTCCTCCCCTCCCCCCTCCTCCCCGGTTTAAATAAAAAAAGAATATTTTCTCTAGGTTAATATTTTATTTATTCGATGTAACAATTGTGTGGGGAGGGGGTATTTAGAGTTATATTGATAATTTTAATCTGATAGGGAAGAAAATGATGTTGCTTATGTAATGCGGGAATGTAGTCCACGGCGCCGAGCATTGGGTGACGTCATAAGCCGACATGGTCAGTCGAAATGTCAGTCATACGGAAGCCAGACTGACTTGAATCATGATGACTGACATTAATCTCTACACTATCAATCTGACTGTACCTTATTTGTAAATAAGATATGGAACAGTATAATATTGTACAATGTATCAGTGAAAAAAAAATACAAAGCTAATATTCGACGTAACAACTGATGGAATAATAAAATATAAAATATAAATAATTAAGAATATAACATGGTATACGGAATATAATATAATTTGTAATTAATAATAGCTAAATAATAAGTAATTATATCTAATAAATAATAGTAATCCAGCTGATAAATTCATAGAAGAACTATTACAAGTAATTTAGCCAATTAACTGGGAATTTAATTAATTTATAAGTCACTAAAGTTCTGATAAGAAAAAATATGGGTATTTATTTGTCAACATCTATGGGTTGGTGTCTAAATAATACATAAATGAAACTTAATTATTACAGTTCAGATTATTAGGGCGGTATGGAGGCTTCTACAATTTATAAGCTAAATTAGTACAATATGAATTGTATAACTAATAATTTAATTAACAATTACTAAAATTAAAATATAGTAAAAAAGAATAAAATAAT
>NW_027114036.1:111528-119400 GCF_000696795.3 Halyomorpha halys
AAAGGACTTTGAAGTTAATAATTATACTGCAAATTTACAATAAGAGAATTAATATAATAATGAGAATAAAACAAGACGATACAAATAAGTATCTGGTAGTATGTAAGTAAATAATATCTATAACTAAGCACATACGTGCATTGCTAATTCTAATCGTAATAAAATGAATAATTATGTGGATTTAAGACAAAATACAGACAGAAATGGTCATTTGGTGAATAAAAATCAGTTATTGGGAATCATACAAGTAAGAAAGTGCACAGTGAAATATTTATTTATTAGTTCTTCTGGTAAGCGATTGAACAGATATAGTACCATATAGTTTAAGGTACGTTTACCAAATTTATTGTTATAGGGTGGTTCGATAAATATTATTTTCTTTCTTACATTTTTTAAATAAATTATTATATTAAGGTTCATATAAAAATCCAAAATGAATTCATTTTGATGAATATCATTAAAACTTCCACACCTACAAAGATAGTTATCATAAAATACTTTTTAGTTCATTTAAAAGGCTTTAATTTGATTGCTAATAGACATATGTACCTATAATAATTTTAGAGATGTAGTTTTCGAAAATTAATTCACAACTTTAATAAATATTTTATATCATCATTAAATGTAGCTTTTTATTTTTGAGCACATATTTAATAATGAGATTTTTTTATTTTTTTTTATCGTTTATATGCAATTACTGCAATATTACAGACTAACTATAACTTATTATTTTATATAATTCTGTGATAAGATTGATCGTAATACTGTGATTGAAGAGCTGAGTTTATAAAATGAAAAAAAAATAAAAAAACAAGAAAAACCACGTATTTATTTGACTATCGTTTTGAAATCAACCTTCAATCGAATTGTAATATTATGGTCATTCGACGCAGAATCGAATGCCTTAAATTTTATAGAATAATTTTTTCAATAAATTGTTTAGACTTTGAGTTATTTTTAAAATATTTAAAAAAAGGGGGATGGTAGCAGCGTGGTAACGTGCCGGTCTTCCAACCCATAGATTGCGTGTTCGAGGCCTTGGCCCTATCCGAGATTTTTTCGAGCTTATAACTATACAATACTCAAAAAAATATTTAAAAAGTCAGAAAATTTCAAACATAGTTTCTTCCTATCATAGGAATAACACATGGATTAGAAAAGTTTCCATCTTTACCTAAATTTTTTCAAAGCATGGTACATTTTCAATCCAATTTTTACGGACCTATTACTACTATGATTATTTAATATTTTGAAAGATAAATAAATAAAAATTCTTTTTTTTCATTATGTAACCTAATGGTTTTATTGTAAGTATAGGTATCCGTAATCATGTAACATAATAGTTTGTTTGTTTGTTTGGTTGTTTAGTGGCGCCAAACTTCATTGGTCATCAACGCCATTTATATTTTATTTAATTTTGCTAATATTCGTTAATGTAACATAATAGTTTTACTATAATAAATTGATGGTTTTTTGGACAATATTTTAGAAAATAGCAAATCGATAATTTTAATGATTGATTTTGCCAAAATATCGTAATAACAAGCTCCAGTACTATATATGCATTAATAAACAAAATGTATTTTTCTAAAAGTAAAAAAAAAATTATTTTTTAATGAGGTAGCAACTTTTAACCGAGTTTATTTTTACTTTTGATTACAGGTAAAGCTAATTTACTTATAAATCAAAGAAGAGCACATATAACATGGTTATTGAGTGTGGTTACAAGATATGTAATAACAACGAGGATTGATATTGGTCCATATCTGCCCAATTACCAATCAGTCGACCGAGCAACTAATTTCTATAAAGGGAATGCTAAATGTTTGCTTTCAGTGCCGTCCAATCTCGAAGGCTTGTTAGTTCCCTTATGTATACATAATGTAATTAAATATTATACGCATTAAATTTTAATTTAACTAACCAAAAACGAAAAAGGCAGTTATTTCTCCCCAATTTTTTGTAACTGTATTAAAAATTATATATAATAAGTAGTCAAAATTGATGAGTCTGACAAGTACAGGTAGGAGGAATGAAAAATGGCGGCTGTTTCTAAACGTTAAAAAATAATTAAATTCATTCGCAGCTTATATGGAGCTTAAAATAAAAACTACTAACACCACTAGAAAACCTAAGAGAGCATAATTTTAAGTAGAATAAATTTTCTAAAACATGAGAATAGAGCTGTTTACGTCAAATGGTTCGCGAGATATAACTTTTTAAAAAGCAAAATTTCATAATAAAAGCACTGAAAAATCAGAAGTTAGTGATTTTATTTTAAAAAATCTTTATCTCAAAAACCATTCGACGTACAAATATCTATTAGCACTCAAATGAAAGCTAGTTTAATGTGCTATAAATTAGTTTATTACGTTTTTCTTCGTAGAAGTAGTAGTGTTTATGATATTTGCTAAAATAAATGGATTTATAGTTGTTCGGACAAAATTTATATTCATATACTAATATCGTAAAAACTACTACCTCAACGAAGATATGTGTCATAAACTACTTTATAGTAAGCCAAATTATCTTTATTTTGACTGCTGGCGGACATATGTACTTTTTACATAGTCTCTGAGTCATATTTTTCAAAAATCAAACTAGAAATTAAAATTTCGTGAATTTGTTTTTTCATTTTTCATAAAAATACTTTATCTACGAAATAAACGTTATAAACAAATTTAGAGTACATTGAACAAGATTTAATGTGAGTGCTGGTAGATAGATTTCTCAAAATAAGTTCACTAACTACTGATTTTTTAGTACATTTTTTATACGTTAATTTTTATAAAATATTTGTCTCTGGAATTTACTTACTTACTCTTACTTAAAATAGCTCCATTAGGACTTATAATTTATGAAATTTACTCTGCTTTAAATGATGCTCTCTTATGTTATCTAGTATTCTAAATAGTTTTAAAGTTATAAAGCTCCGAATAAAAAATTAATTTGTTTTTAAGTTTTTAAACAGCCACCATTTTCTGTTCCCCCTAACCGTAAGTAACAAATACTTGACAGGCTCATCAATTCTCAATAGTAATTAATTATACGTATTTTTCATTAAAGTAATAAAAATTGGGGTGAAATAACTGCCTTTTTTTCTTTCCGGTCTCTTGTGTTATTAGGTACAATAGCTCCTAATGTGGAGGTAGTATGCATGGGATAATAAGGGTCCTATAATATCTCCCTGAGTTGGATGGATGGAAGTTCCCAAGTTGGAACCCACACCTCGGACTCTACTAATAATATCCCGAGAAGACCCTGCCGACTGACAGAGGCCCTGACTCGGAGAGGCCATTATCAGCTGGGGGCGGCGTTAGTAAATTACACGTCGCGGGCAAACTTAGGCCGACTCCTAGTTAGCGATGGGGGTCCGACTCACGTCCAAGGGAAATGAACAAACCAACGGATTATCAAAAGGAAATGGTAGCGCGAACCTCCTCTGCCTTCTGCCCCAAGCTCGAGTCAATATTATTATTTTCTTGTAATGTTAAATCAACAATTTAAATGTGCCATTGTGTATTTACTAAAACATTGTTCATAAATTAAGGCTAATTGTCTGGCTGACATTTACAAGTTTTATGTTAAAATAACATTGTATACTTTGAGACCTGGTCGTACCTTGCTCCACGTATCCTGGCTGTATGTTAAATTTTATTTTAAATTATTGTGGAAAAGGAGGGGTTGAAATTTGTGAGACCTTTCTGCTTTTTCATGAGTGCATATATTTTAATAAACCAAGTAAAATCTCTGAGGGGGGTGAACTGTGGTTAGTATGTTAATTAAATTTATTATTTGATGTGATATAATAACAATGGATGGTCTCATATATTAAGATATTGGCTTATCTATAACGTCTTCGACGCGCGGTCACCTCTTCGTCACTCCACGCCTCGTCCAGGTTTAGCGGTGAGCGAATGAGACCTCCAACCCCGACTTTATATGAAATCGAAAAAGAGCCGCAAAATTCGGATTACGCAAATTCGACAAACGCAAAAACCACAAACATAGCTCACAATGATCCAGAGGTTTGACTATGCAGTAGGTGAAGAAACAGGTGTTGTTTAATGGAAAAGATGGACGAGGATTGACGAATGGACATAGGAAGAGAATTCCAGAAGGAGGTTGGATATATGACGAAGAATTTGCTAAAGGAGGCGATTCTATGGGAGGGCATATATAAATCGATCGAATGGTATCTGATGTGTAAGGAATGGATGGATGATCGTAGAGGGAGGAGATCAAGGGTATAGGTTTCTATACTTTTTAATTGGAATAGGAAATCATGACTGCGTGTACCAATACATGATTACATGTAAATGATTCTCAAATATCTTTCCATATGTAACCGATCTGGTTCGAACCAGACAACAATCATTCCATTATAAACTCCCTAACCACCCAAACCCACTAGATTCTAACCTTGCTTCCTCTTCCATTCCTGACCATCCTCCGAGGGGGCAGAAAAAAATATGGGTCGAGACCTTCTAATGTAGAAATATTTTTAGAGTGCACATCCCATTCGTTGCAAATTTGACCCAAAACAGATATGCGTCTTTTTATTCCAAACTCCTTAACCATCCTAACCCATTAATTCTTAATCTTTCATCCTTAACAATCCCTGATAATCCTCCGAGGCGTCTGAAAAGAAGATGGCCACGGGACCTTCTAATTTAAATTAATGTTTGAAGTACCACCAATGGGTGGTTCCTTCCCAAGATTTTCAAGTGTATATGAAACATACTACATATTTACCTATTGTATTATTTTGTACAGTTGTAAATTACATTAAATAAATAATTAAAAAAAAAAATTAGAGTGCTGCCAATGGTTAGTTTCTTAACATGGCTGTATCATATCATTATGATCTTATATAAAATTTACGAGATGTATTTTTTTGTAAATACAGTTGAAAATATCAATTTATAAATAAACATTTTTTTCCCCTACCTTACTATTAATTAGTGGAGATGTGGAACTTACGCTACAAACTAGAGAGCGTGATGGCGAAATAGTAGAATCCGGCAAAGACAGATAAGTATTTATTCTGTTGCTGTAGCCGTGAGTCAACCCTATGGGTTCTGATAAGGTCGAACGTGATTCTTACCAAAACACCTCCTTGAACAACCGTTAGTCTAGTAACAGTACATCCTTAAAAAGTAGGGCACTCCTGACCCATCATGAGTTGTAGTGGTACAGTTTTATTTTATTTATATTCACTGTTGAATATATATAAAAAGAAAACAAAATTGTTTCAATTAAGATGAAAAATTCCACAAATAAGATAAAGGAAAAAAATAAGAACAATAACTAATAAATTTAGCTTACTCTCGAAAAAGTTCAGATTTGTAAATAGTTATAAATTATTTAAGTGGATTTATATATGGTTAAATATTAAATTAATCTTATGTATGTATTTATATATTTACATTTTTTTTATTTGAATGCAATGTTAAAATTTCATGATTGTAACTGTATATTTATATTATAAAAAATATGTTAATTGTCGATTGGACAAACAATAAAAAAGTTTATAAATTCATGACAAGGCGAAACATAAAGTATTGACAAAAAAAAAATTAGCACTAAGGTGTTGGATTACAACTAATTGTTTATAATATAGTTGAACTTTTGTAAGTTTTGGGTGTTCTATTCACAATTTAAATGTATCTAAAATGTTAAAATTTATTGATTGTAACTATATGTTAATTGTTAAACTGTTGATTGTAAATATTTTTATTTTAGAACTTGATAATATGATTGATTAACCAACAATAAGGTATAAATTCGAGCTGCAGTGGCTCTATCTATCCTTCCGATGCCAGTATTTCCTAGATTCCTTTCTATTCCGAGTAATTAGTACTTAGCGCCCTTCTTATATCCTAGAAAACCTGCAATTCAAATTCTTAATCCAACCCTGCACTACCAGCCCCTATCTATCCTCCACCTCACCAAACTGCTGAAAAAATCATTTTTACCCGAGTTGCCTATCACTGGAACTCCATTCCCTTCGACAAACGTCAAGTACTAACCTTTCCCTCGTTTTAAACCCTCATAATTACCTACCTTTTATTTTACTAATCTATTCCAGTATTATAACAGTACAGATTTTTGTTTTTTTATGTATTTAGTCAGTTCGTTTTTTTTTTTTTATCTGCATATAAAATTATTTATATAAAATTTTAATTTAAGTTAAAATTGAAAATGGCTACACTGCGTTTGGTCAAAATATGTTGTATAATTAAAATTACGTAATAATTGAAATAAGTTATAAAAGGGACCTAGTCCCAGAATAATAATTATAATAATAAATAATAACTATTTTTCGTTTCCTTTCATTTAAATTTTGCACGTTTATGATCTTTACTGAATCAAACCCCTGCAGCTTCTCAGGATATTAATCATATTGATATTACCAATTCCAGAGACAATAGAGCGACTAATTACTATTATTAATTATTCCTCTCAATGAGTGAAGTTAATAGCCAGGGCTGTTGATCCTATTTTTTAATATAGATATTCCGGGCTGGAACGGGAATGGCGAGGAATCTGCGGTATGGCTTTATTGAGGCTCGCCCCCAAGATGCTGGAATTCAGTGACCTGGCCCCATATCTCTCCTCAGACCATTAACCCACTTTTTTTTTTATCCCACTTTTCCTCTCATATATCCCTGTCATGGTTTCCCATTAATTTATACCAACTTTTAACAATCAATTTATGATCGTATCCTTGTCTTCCTAGATCATAATGCGTAGTTATACTCAGGAATGACGATATATAATAAACTGCTATTCGACGACAATATTAATTTAAATTAGAAAAACACTTGGAAAATAATATAGTAAATATTCTCACGTATTATTTAAAATAAAAAAATATATACCCAACCTGTACCAATAGTACAAGAGCCCAAGAGGAGAACAAAGTCAGTTATTTCACCGCAATTTTGGATTACTTTAATGAAAAATATGCATAATTACTACTCAAAATGAGTCTGCCAAGTATAGGTAGGGGAATACAAAATGGCTGATGTTTCAAAACGTAAAAAAAAAATTCATTAGAAGCTCCATATATTTAAAAATACCAGCAACACTAGAAAACCTAATAAAAAATAATTTGATGTAGAACAAATTTACTAAAATATGATCCCCTTTACGTTCAATAGTTACCGAGATATAATTTTTTCCAAAAGCAACATTTCATAAAAAGATGTACAAAAAATCAGTAGTTAGTGAATTTATTAATCTTATAATTCAGTAACCGTGAGACATACAGATGTCTATCAGTACTCAAAGCGAGTTTAATGTGATATTAAGTAGTTTATGACATTTATCTTAGTAAGAGAAGTATTTTTCACGACATTTACAAGAAAAAATTGATTTATGGGTGTTCAGACAGAATTTAAAGTGTAAAATATTCCTATGCTAATATCATAAAAACTACTACTCCTAGGAAGATAAAGGCAAAAACTGCAAAAAAAGTAGTTTTTTTAAAGTTTTATTTTCACAAGAAAAAGATTATTTAGCCAATTACTGAGTAAATTAATTACAAATGTTTTAAATATTAAATATGCTTGTTAATGATTAATTTTAAAAGAAAAAAAAAACAGCAAACTATACAGAATTTCTTCTAAACTTCTGAATATCTCATAACTCGAAGTCAGACTTACGCAACTTAAAAGAATTATTTCACCCTAATTTTTGATTACTTTAATAAAAACTATTTTAATTGCTACTCAAAATTGATGAGTGTGCCATGTATAGGTAGGGTGAATACAAAATGGTGGCTTTTTCAAAATATTATTTTTTTTTACTAAATAATTCAACAACACTATCCAAAATTATAGTCTCAAAACATTTATTTCATTCACA
>NW_027114036.1:121580-139186 GCF_000696795.3 Halyomorpha halys
ACAAATAATGGAAACTTTTGTAATAGATTGTCCCTGAAGATGGCCGAATTGGCCGAAACGTTGGACATGTGAATGAAATAAATGTTTTGAGACTATAATTTTGGATAGTGTTGTTGAATTATTTAGTAAAAAATTGCCAGTCTCAAGAAAGAAATTTAAAGATTATAAATTATTTTTTTTTTTTATTATATCTTACAAACAACACTTGAAAATCGAATAGAACATAATTTAAAGTAGAGTAAATTTTCTAAAATTTGAGTCCTAATAGAGTTATTTATGCTTTTCAAAAAGCAACATTTCATAAAAAATGCACTTAATATTTATTTTGGGAAAATTATTTGCTGCACTGATGTCTATATGGACTCATATAAAAGCTGGTTTAATGTACTATAAAATTGTTTATGACGTTTAACTTGTTAGGGGTAGAAGATTTCATGATATTTGCCAAAATAAATTCACCAAATGTTGATTTCTAGGTGTACTGACAAAACTTTTAATTTATGAAAAAATACCTCTCCGAAGCCATTAGAGGTATAGATGTCTATTAGCACTCAAATTAAAGCTAGTTGAATGTACTATAAAGTAGTTTATCTTCGTAGGAGTAGTTGTTTTATGATATTCGCATAGAAATACGAATTTTTCATTTCACGAAGTCACTTTGTTCTGGCAAATATCATGAAAAATACTACTCTAAGGAAGATAAACGTGAAAAACGTCTTTATAGCACATTAAACCACCTTGATTTGGGTGCTAATAAACATCTGTACATCTAAGATAAAAATTAGTGGGAGATAAAAAATGCCGTAAATTCACCAATTACTAGTTTTTGTACATATATTTTATGAACTGTTACTTTTTAAAAAATTGTATCTCGAGAACTATTGAACGTAAATAGCTCCACTAGAGCTCATATTTTAGAAAATGTACTCTACTTTAAATTATGTTCGATTAGGTTTTCTGATATTGCAGGTGGTTTAAAAGATATCGAGTTACGAATGAACATTAATTTCTTTTTTACGTTTTGAAACAGCCACCATTTATTATTCCCTCTATCTATACTTGGCAGACTCATCAATTTAGTCTTGTAATTATACATAGTTTTCATTGAAGGAATCAAAAAATGAGGTGAAATAATTTCACAACTAAAAAAAAAATACAAGTATTTAAAAAAAAAAATGCCAAAAAAAATCATACTGAATACTAAACAGTTCCTGCAGCTAATTCTATTTTATTCTTTAATCTTGAGAGAGTAAGGTCTGATTATCTCTTAGCTTTTGATAATATCCTTTAATTTCTTGGATTTGCCATTAGACATTATCGTATATTCGTTAATGCTTAATTATAACATATTCTTATTATCATATGGGTTAAGCAAATTTATGGTTATAATTAGAGTGATTATGCCATTGTCACTTAGGCCTCATAATAATAATGATAATTATATATATATATTTTACCTATAAAAAATAATTATTTTATTAATAAGTATTACTACAATCTGCCACAAACTTGTGCAATCAGTAATAGTGCTAATCGAACACATTCATACCAAAAATAAAAGAAAATAAATAAGATCTTTATTCCATATAAACAGGAGAATAAATAAATATAATGAACATAATCAAACAATGTTAAATAAATTATATACAATATTTACAATTTCTATTTGATGATACCCGAGCCCACTCTATCCCCAACGTAGAACTGGTAGCGCAGGGCTCTTTGAGATCCCAGCGCATCCCTCTCAACGCATCACTGGTTATGAGCTAGTGGAGGCTGAGCAAGTGCGCTGAAGCCGCATTACTCTACATGAGAGCCATTGCCAGAACTCCATTTGATATATATTCTTAACTAGATTATATAATTTCTCTCTTATCTATATATAAAAATAATGTAATCGAATTCTATAAATTTAAAATATATTAGTTTGATAAACTTCGCACGGAATTAAATGTTTGATTTATACATACACTAGAATATTAGGAGATATGAAAAATTTTCTTATATTAGATATCGTAAATTTTCTTCTTTTTTTATACCAAAAAATAATATAACAGATGGACGTATTGATTGGAATATCACAATTGAATGAACCCAACGAAATTGGATCATTTATTTCCGTGCCAAAGTGATTTCGTTGCTGGATATCACGGAGGTGCAATCAACTCTCCTTTATTCCTTCATCCTCTCTTGTTAATTCTGTATTAAACGTTATTCATAATATAATATTATTAATAATTATGTTACAATATAGTAATTATTGAATTTTTAAGGACAGTGATAATCTTTAGTAATACTGAAGGGTTTTTTATAGAAAATCGGGAACAAGCTATTACAATAACGGCATATATTAAAAGGAACCTCATATATTAGCAATCTGAAAAGGTAAGATAAATCGATACCTGAGCACCTGATCTTAAAATCGATAGTATTTTCATTTATTACAACTTCAATTACAAATCAAAGGGGGGAACATGTTAGCGTTCCAAAAAGTTGAAATTGATACACGATAGTAAAATCTAAACCAGCTTATATTTCTGTACCTCCGAAAACATATAAATGAACGCTCATACATTATTAATTCCAAAGGTTAAAAGAAATCAATAAGTGAAATAAAAACTAATAGCTACTAAAAACTACCTTTAACTTTATTATTGTTGTTATTTTTATTATTATATTTTTATATTAAGAAACAACAAAATAGATAATCTACAACAAAAAGTTTATTTATTAAAGTAAAGATTTCTGATGAACACTATGAAAAATTCACATTTTCTCTAATTTTCTTATTATTAATTGAGGATTGTGTTTTACATATGTTTGTGTATTATAAATATAAAATAAAGCTTGATCAGTTATTTAAATGGTATTTATATTGTAATAATTTTATAATTTTTTTTCTTGAAATTGGGAATTCCTGATGAAGTATAAAATGTTTTAAAAAGTGTAAATAAGTAAACTTGTTTTTGTTCCCCTTTAAGACTGGATTGATGTCTATCAGTGTTTTACAATTATAATATTTAAAATAACAACAAATATTTAAAAGCCAAATTTTTGTTTGAGGATTGAAACTTAAAAAAAAATTGTAACAAGATCTTTTTTTTTTTTTGTCTGCTTTATTATTGTTAAAAGAGGATAAGAAATGGGCTTTCAAAATTTAAAATAATATATATTTATGAAATATTTTGTTAAATGAAATAATGTAATTTCCATCAATATTATTATTAATATAATTGTTTATATTTTCTCAATTATAGACGTAAGTGTACCAATGTACAAACTATAATAAACATGAATACACAACCATTTTATTGACATTTCATGTATTTAATTGAATAGCCTGTGCTAGAATCAATACTCAACCACTCAGGTGTTGAGTTGATTCTGGTTGTTGACTGAACTATGTTATTTTTTCTAGTAGACCATTCCCAAGAGAAAGAAGGTCAGCCGAGGCAGTGTAAGAGTTAATAGAGAAGACGACCGAATCGCAGCAAGGGCTATTCGGTGCTAAGAAAAGAAAAGGGACACCAGAAAAGACTCAGATTAAAACTAAATAAAAGGGGGCCAGGGATTGAAGGAGACCAGCTTCTGTTTGCCCCCGGGCCATTGATTTGGTGGGGCCCGAAATGAGGTCGCCCCTCCTTGAACAAGTTTACACTCTGCCACGCACGGCTTTACTTTTCGTCTTCTCTTATCGTCTCTTTTCCGCTTCATTTCACCTCCCCGTTCCTACCAGTTGCTTCTATCTCTCTCTCACCCTCTTGCTAACCCTCCAATGGTGGTCAGGACTACTATTAACACGATGAAGCACGCACATATGTTGTTCTAATTTCATTATGTAACTGGACTTTTTTGTGACAACATGTAAAATTAATAAAATCCAGTAAAATTAATGTCTCCCAGTCCTTATTCCCGTACTATATCATATCTACAAAAATCAATTTTTCCATTCTTCCTGGAAAGCCGTGTTAGTCTGACATTTAAATAATGCCATATACTTCTTCACCCAACGACTTTCGCCCCTTTTCTCTCCTTTCTAAACCCCTAGAACGCCTCATTCAAAACCAACTTCCAAACTTTCTGGAAGAAGGCGGGAACGTTATCCTTAACCCCCTCCAATCCGGCTTCCGCCCAGGCTATTAAACGCAATTCCCTTAAAATAGCCCATTACCTTCAAACCGGCATTGAAGATCAAGAATTAACAATCTTTACTTAGACTTTTCCAAAACTTTTGATACAGTTGATCATAGCATCCTCATTAATTAACGAAAAATCTTTCCTTATCTAACAGTGCTATATGCTGGTTCAAATTCTTCCCCTCAGATTGGTGCTAGTATATAGTCGTTCCAGGTCAGTCTCTAGCCATCATACTGACCCTTTCTTCAGAGTTCATCTCCCACCACTTTTGCAATCTACATCAATGACTTCGAATGCCATTTGTACGCAGATAATATCCTTCCGACCATTCTACCTATCTAAATCCGCGTAAAAAGTAAAAATAATATCTTAATTTTACTTTAACTACCTCAAACGGCAATGCTTCGCGGTTTCCAGATTTGAGCATTTATATATTAATAAAATTGAGTTATCAACAAAATCTGTTTAATTTTAATTAAATTAGTTTTTATTTATTTTATTTTATACCAGATCGGCCTGCTATGGGCCTTACATGGTTGATATAATCGTTATATTATATATATATTTTTTAACAGTTCATTATGGGGGGAGTATAGTTTCGTACAAAAGACACCCCTAACTATACACAATGTTGTTATTAAAAGAAGAAAAAAAATAAAATAAATAGATAAGATTAATGCTTCTTAATAAAAGAGGAATGTAAAATTAATAACAAAAAATAATGATATAGGTACACTTAAATAAAACAAACAATTTCCTCCCAATAGTGAAAAGAAATAAGTTAATTTGAAAAAGGGACGAGAGAAGAAAATAGAAAAAAAAAATAAAAAATAATAATGAATAAATAAAAAGTAAAATAAGGGTAGTGTGACTACGAATTAATTTTATATTTATTAAAATTTATAAAAGAATGTCCTGTAGAAGCCTTGGCTTCAGTCTTCGGGTTGAGGTTGGATTTCCCAAGTTGTGGGTCAAAGCTCCTTTAACTGTCGGCAACTGGGAGTGGAACTTCATGAACCGTTTTTTGATGTGATCCTCTATTGACTCCATATGTAATTCGCGAAGCAATTGGCTATTTCTTATGCACCAAGAAGCATTAACTGCGATTCTAAGGACTTTTGTAAAGATTGCAATTAAGAAAATTTAAAACATTTTTTTATTACTTAGAGTATGATTTTTTTTATTAATATTTTAAACTTTATAGGCATTGTTCTTAAATGTTTTAATTTAAGAATTATTATTATCCATCAAATATGATTATCCATCAAGGTCTAATATGACCTTGGCATTTTTCTAAAATACAGTGATCAATATATGTGGAATGAGGCTGAGTTATAAAAAATACTACAAGTGTTTAAAAACGTCACGGGGTTGGACTCCTCACTAGTTATTTTATAAAAAATACAAATGAATAGTTTTATGCATCTCGCAATAAAAAATGTAAATAACAACGTAATGCCCTTGGCCACTAGACAGTTACATGGCCCTAAGGGATTGGAGCCTCTGCCAAGAGATTATGTAGGGTGTAGGGTAGACTTTTCTCTCCGGATGATTAAGGGTCTTGGGGATCTACATCCAGTCTTTTGGCACAGTTCTACGGTTCGACTTATAAAGCACTGGAACATTTCTAATCACCCATCATAATGTAATTCATCATGGCTTGACGTTTCAATAAATATTCCTGAAATTCCTAATAGTCTAAAAATATTTTTTCCAGATTCCGGATCACCCTTGTTTTACAAAAAAAAATAATACCAAAAACAAATTTAGTTCACTATAAATCAGAAAATTTATATATAATCTTTTCAAATTCTTGATACTGGCATTTATAGTTTAAATAAATTAATTGGTATTCAGGTTGCCCCAACACTCATATCATTTCTTCAACAGTCCAACGTTTCGGTCAATTCGACCATCCCCAAAGATAATCTAAGAATTAATAGTTAATACTATACGTTCATTTGTAACAATTTAAACATCAACATTATTATTAACAATTTAACATACCTTAAATATAAATTTACACTTAATTGTAATAAATGAATAATCTAATTATTTAAAAACCTTTTTCAGGCTATTCATTATTATCTAGGTCATTAAGGCCTAGGTCATTAATATCTGTCGAATCTCGAATGAAATAATAAATTAATAGATAATCATATTAATTATTTATAAACTTACCTTAGATTATGCCCAGTTACCTATTTTGTAACAATTTCATTAATTTTAGATAGGACATAGAATAGAACATAACACTAACAACTATCTTCCATACACTCAGGTCAGACTATAATTGATTTATTTCAAATTGTATTTTGGTCTAAATTTTTATTTCTTTAATTATTAAAATATATATTAAAATTAATTGTAAATAATAACATAAAATTTACCCATATTTTTCATAGATTAATTTTTTTTAAAATCTCTGCATAGCGTTGGTTCAAATTTCATGTGACTGTTTTAAAATTCACTGTATAATTGTTGTTCTATAATATATAAATAGACTCAAGTATTTTTCATTTGAACATATTATTTTCTTTATGTAAAATTATTGTATTATCAATGTCGAATTTAAGTTGCTTTTTATCTTCATGGTGCACGAGTGCTGTTTTATTGGGATCCTTCTCCTTATTTCTCTGATACATTATATCATCCAATGATTGCTTGGTTTATATATATATATATATAATAAATAATAATAATAATTTTAAATTTTATTGTTTGGTCTGTAACATCTCTAATAATCACTAAATGATTTCTGAATATCTCCTGATAAACCCTTTACGTAATTTAATCCATAAAATTTCTTATTTATTGCTATATTATTTGTTATTTTGTTTTCTATCTTATCTTTGGTTTTTTTGAGGATAGGATCTTTGTCATTATTCATTGTTACAACTGAATGTATAATAAAAGTTGTTAATTGCTACATTGTCCTTTAGAATTGCCGAATTGGCCGAAACGTTGGACTGTTAAAGAAATAATAATGAGTGTGTGAGACTTAACCTGGATACCTAAATAAATATATAAATTTATTTAAACAATAAATTCGAAGTCAAGTAGTTTTAATGCTTTTTTCAGCACACTTCTTTTCATAATGACAGTTGAATCTCCAATGAAAAAGGTAATTTCAAAATACAGATTTTAGTGTCATGAGCAGATACAATTATATATGAAAAACAGTTCAAATTATTACACACTGGTTTATTATTGGTATTAAGTATTTATTATATCAGTAATTAACAATAAGATGTCTTAATTGTCTAACTACATGACTTTCCAAACTGCTTAGGGTAAAAAGCATAATACAAAAATTGTTTGATGTTTCTTCTTAACTTAGAAAGAGATAAAGGAGGAAAATATATATATATATAAAATAAAATAAATTAATAAAAATGAAATATATTTTATTTATGTTATAGTTAATTAATACACCCGGTAAATATAATTCAAGTTATAGCATTACGGCGTATAAGATGGGTATGTAAGGTTGTAGGGCTTAGTAAAGAGCGGATCCTTAAAATGTTAATAAACACTGAACCAACGGGTAAACGTCCGAGGGGTAGACCGAAACGTAGATGGGAGGATTGTGGTAAAACAGATTTAGGAGAATTGGGTTTGGAGGGACATCACTGGAAGGATGTATGTAGAGAGCGTTTGGTGGTATCGGCATCGAACCTTCGGGTTCGTTAAGCCTTTATTATTGTTATTATAATTATAGTTAATTATTGTTTGAAAAAAGAAAAATTAAAAAAAATATATTTTTTTTATTTTTGTTAATAATGCTACTGTTTATATATCCAATCATGGATTGAGTAGTAATGCTGTGTGTTTTAGCGATCCGATGTATTTGGACAGCATTACCAAATAATGCATTTCTCTCTGGTCCTATTAAAATCTTTGTTGGTATTTGAGCTGTTTTCATTTCATATTATTAATATTTTGTTGTTAAAAGCAGTCAGTAATTATCATTTTTTCTTTTAAAATATTTACCATTTTTTTGCTTATTGTATAACTTTGTTCTTTGAAACCAGCGAATATAGTTTTTATTCATGAAATAACACAAACGCCTTTATTATATATTGTTGGCATTGTTGTGAACTGATGTCGAAAACAGACACCCCTCCCCTCCCCCATTTGGCGAGCTGGAATGCTAAAGAGATAAGTTGAATACTAATCTATATATACATTTTTTTGTCATACTTTCTTTGATTATAATGGGTTTGATACCTATAATTTTGATTTGATATCAAAATCACCTTATGGGAAGGGAGATGTATAAACTGGATTGAAAAATCGATACATTTCGTTATAAAAACCGAATTTATCAGTCGATCAGTGTATAACGTATGCATTAACTACAAAAAAATTTTATTTATTCAAAATTTAAGTTTGTATTTGTTTATTAACTCAATTATAAACATTTTTTCAGCACCGATCTATTGCTAATAATAATTATAGTGTATAGGATTCAACAATAATACCATTATCTTTTGTAATTTTTCTGTTTTCAAAATTAACATTATTACTACAGCTGACATCCCAACCCACCCTAACACAGTGCTAACAACATACGCTGATGACACATATATACTTTCTGTAAACAACGACCCAACAAATGCTATCACAAACACTACAGGCACACATAACATCTATTGAAGAATGGTGTAAAAACTGGAGAATCAAAATAAATCCTGACAAATCCCACCAGATCACCTTTACTCTCAGTCGTAAACCTCTCCCCTCCTTTCTAGATACACCACTAACGCCTGTTGAACAGATTCGATACTTAGGACTCCATCTTGACAAGAGACTTACTTGGAATCCACACACAAGACTGAAACGACAAGAAACTGCTCGTAGATTCCGTTTGCTACAACACTTACTTGACAAACGCTCTAAACTTCCCATTCACTACAAAAAATTAGTAAACACTACAATAATCAGACCAATTTGGACATATGGAATTAAGCTCTGGGGCTCCACCAAACCATCAAATTCTTCCCCCATCCAATCGTTACAATCCAAAATCCTACGTAAAATCCTTGATGCTCCTTATTACGTCACAAATAAACTCATTCATAAAGACCTTAACATCCCATTCGTTGCAGATTTGACCCAAACCAGATATGCGTCTTTTTATTCCAAACTCCTTAACCATCCTAACCCATTAATTCTTAATCTTTCATCCTTAACAATCCCTGATAATCCTCCGAGGCGTCTGAAAAGAAGATGACCACGGGACCTTCTAGTTTAAATTAATGTTTGAAGTACCACCAATGGGTGGTTCCTTCCCAAGATTTTCAAGTGTATATGAAACATACTACATATTTACTTATTGTATTATTTTGTACAGTTGTAAATTACAATAAATAAATAATTAAAAAAACAAAAAACATTATTACTATATTTATTAAATTTCAATCTACATCTTCCTTTATTTTTGTTCCTTAAGCATTGTGTTTATTTCTTTTCCTCAACACTTGTAAAGTGCTCATTTGATCGTCATTATTTGAATTGGGAAAAAAACAAAAAAAAAAGTTTGTTTTTTATAACATCCCTCACCCCAGAAGTTGGCAATTAAATTAGTATATACATATATTAAAAAAAAACATATGTAGCGCTACAACCTATAGAAGGATCAGGGGAGCTGTACCTTGTAAGGAAATACTGTTACTAGACCAACGGTTGTGCAAGGAGAATTTGGTCAAAATCACGCTCCACCGGCAGTTTTTTACTCAACTAAGGGTATATACTCATTATCCAGTTGATATAGCTCTATACGCCTCTTCTCTTCGAATAAAAAATTAATAATAAATAAAGTAGGACTCCCGAACCCACAGGGTTGACACACGATTACAGTGAAACATTTAATAATTATCTGCCACAGCATAAGTATCGAGTTAGTAACACAGTTCTTTACCGTTAATGTAGAATTCTTTGAATTATTCAATAAAACTAATAATATGCAATCTTCAGAATAATCTTTTGTTCATTTTTTTCGGAGAATTTATATTTATTAGTCAAATTTACTTTTGATTGAAAGACACAGAACCGATGAGTAATTGTCTACATGGCGACATCCAAGTTCAATATCAACTTTTTCTTTATCTTTTACTTTAAGATTTAGAATGAAATATCAGAGCCTAAACTTGGAAATAATTAACTAGCGTTTCTTCCTAAAAAAAGTAATTCACAAATTTTTATTATTTGGTTAATAAAAACACTGGAGAAAGGTGACTAAAATAACATTCTTAATGGTTGTTGATGACATCATCATGACTTCCATTAATTCCATGACGTAGCCTTAGGCTATAGCTAGACTATCCCACCTTAGCTGGACTGATATCAACACCTTATAATGTCACAAGGTAATCAAAGGGAGAAGACTCAGTAAAGTATATAACAGCATCCCTCAATTCCTGCGCTGTCCCAGTGTGAACCTTAATCCATTCCAGGGTGGTCGCATGTGCTGACGTCAAGGTCGATGTGTCCCTGCTCTTGTTATTCCACCATTGTCGCTGCCTGAGTATTTTCGGGTACTGTCAGAACCGCTGCTCTCAAAATATTCTCCATAAAATTTCAGCCTAAGCTAAAACAAGAAAAGTTAAGAAAGAGAGAGAAGAAAAAAACAAACAATTCCGTTACTGCCTTCGTATTACGCGGTCTGAACTTTCCGGGTTTCGGCACCAGTTATGGAGAGTCAGAACTACAACTTCAAAAAAAAAAGGAAAATAGGGACACTAAATGACACACATAAGCTCGACTAAGATACTGATTTATTCCTCTCTATAATGCTATATATATTCCTTCTGGCTTGTTTACCTGGGGAGTTTAGGTATTAAGACTCATAATACCTATGCTCTGTTTATAACTTATATATATAATAATTTTAAATTTTATTCTTTGCTCTATAAAATCTCTAATAATCACTAAATGATTTCTGAATATCTACTGATATCTAATCCATGCAATTTCTTATTTATTGCTATATTATTTGTAGCTAGACTATACCACCTTAGCTGGACTCATATCAACACCTTATAATGCCACAAGGCAATCAAAGGGAGAAGACTCAGTAAAGCATCTACAATACATTTCATGTATCATATATGTATAAAGTACTAATTCTATTTTAATGAAGGGTACGAAAAAAAAAAAAAAAAGAGACAAAAATGATTTTAGATACAAAAGTGTAGCTCTTCGTCTATACAAGTATCCAATAACTAATTTTATCCAGCGTACTAGATTTATAAAAAAAATTGTGGACAGTATGCCCACTTTGCCGACAACACATCTGTAATGTATTTTTGGGGCATGCTATGTTTGAATTACAAATTCAAACATCCTTGTAAATTTGCTGATTCGTAGCAGAGGTTCTCAAATGCTTATACAGTCAAAAGAAAGGTCCCAAGAGAACTCCATTCAACAATATTTACTCTTTCCCTGAAATTTCAGCGGTTCCGATTCTAATTAAATGTATTCCAAGAAGGAGCAGGTACCAGCCTTCTAGTTGAGAGCACAGACTGTAGATAGAGCTTCTGTTTTCACGGACCCCCCCCCCCTAAAGTGGGCGACAAACTCACTAAAAGCTTCACCTCCCCTCTTGACTCTGTTGTCGTTCACCTCCCGCCCTGTAAAACCTTTCCCCTAATCGAATTTCTCATAGCTCCAACTTATAATCAGGTTTCACTAGCGGGCTTTTGTCAAGATTAAGTGGCAAGATGGGGGAGGGAGAATTAATATTTGATTTTATAAAATGGAATTATTTCCCGCATCTAGGCTAAAATGTAATATCCAAGTTCTTAATGTATTTAATAAGCTATGCCATGATATTCCAACAACTCCGGACTGGGAAAAAAGATACTTTTGTCTGGTTTAAAGTAGAGACACTACTAGATGATTGTGGAAGTTCTCAGCATAAAATTAAATTGTTTAAAAAGTTAATGCAAAATATTAACTTCAGCATTACTTCTCAAAGTATATCCAATTTTATTCTACCTCTATCAACCAATATTGACTACAAAGTACAAACTTTTTTGTCTTCTTGACATTGAAATTTACTATAATACTTAAGCTGAAAATACAACAATTAAATATGAAATACTTATGTAGAAACGATTCATTTGTAGTACTCCTGTATTGATCAGACGGTCCAGATTCCAGATTTGAGTAATGCCTTAGACAACTTAAAGTAATCCATTTCAGAAAGTTTTTGATTGAAGAGAAAAAAGAGAGCCCCATATGAGATAGGTCACCTAGTATATGATCTGTTGTGCTTATGCTGATGTGCCGCCCTCGGGCTGTGTACCCCAGAGCCAAGTTCTGTTCCCTTCTTGCTCAGCTGGACATCTCTAATCAAGGACTGGTAACTGAGAGAGGACAGGTCAGAGGTACCTCGAGAGTCTTCAGGTTCCAACAGTGAGGGATTATCCCTCCAAATCATCTCTGATTGGTCCTTTTCTCTATAGGTAGTGCCAATTCAAGTAATTACTTTTGCCAGTAGATAGATGGCGCTCCTTGTCAATTCACATAAATAAAGTATCCTACTCTATCTTATTCCCTTCAAAACCTGAAACCTCAGGGCTATAGACTGAACAACTCCAATAACATTTCTACATTGAAAGGTCCCGAGGTTATCTTCTTTTCAGGCTCTTACAGATTATAAGGAAAAGAAAAAGGAGCAAGGTTAGAAACTTCGGTGTTAGGGTTCGGGTGGTTAGGGACTATGGAATGGAACGATTGATATCTGGTTCGAGCTAGATGTCGAACAATTATGTATGGATTTTATTTATGACAAGGAGCATTAAGGATTTTGGTGTATAAGGATGGGATACGGGAAAAATTCAATGGCGTTTGTGGAACCCCGGAGCATAACTCCGTAAGTCTAAATAGGCCCTGGTATGATCATGTTAATCTGTCCTTTGTAATAGATTGAAAGTCTGGCTGTCCAAGACTATTTTATTGTTTCCTGTCAAAAGACAAAAAAAACATGAAAACAACTTTTATGAGGATTTTAAGTTAGTCGTTTTTCCAGACATAGTCCTAGATGGCGGATCTGTTAAACAGGATAATTAGAGTATTGGGAATTAAAATACTGTCGGGCAAGAGTAAGGAGTAAGGATACTGTCAAGAAGCATTACGAAGAAGGGTAAAAGTAATTTGGTGGGATTTGTTGGAATTTATTTTGATTCTCTAATTTTGAAACCATTCTTCAAAGGTTTTGATGTGGGAATGCTGATTTTGGGATAACTGATGGGCCATTTTACACTGCTAGCATACATGAGCCATCGGCATTCGTAGTGAGGACAGTGGTGGAATGGGTTGGAATGCCACTTGTAATGGCAAGAACCAGAGATAAGGTAACCTAAGGTACACCAGAAGACTGAAAGAAGATATGTGGTTCATTTTGAATAATCTGTCAATGAGAAAGAAACGGATGATGAGAAAGTATGAAGAGGGTAGGAATATACGGAGCCAGACTCGGTCAAAAGCATTTATACTGTCAGAAATAATATTTTTCTTGTTAGTATCAAAAATTTATCATTTCTTTTTAAAGTCTTAAGATTTAATTTATTAAGATTTATCATTTTTTTTAGGTATTAATTATTTTGTTATTTTATTCGTTATTCCAAAGTCCATCCACTAAAGCCCAAGATATAACTTAAAATTTATAATAATTATTGTAAGTATGGTCTCCTATATAGGAAGGGTAACGACTTATCGTATAAGATGAGAAGACAGTTTTCATAGAAAGAGCGAGGGATCTCAAAGCCACCTTCCTTTACAGTTGACCTCTTCTCAAAGGGATTCGAGATGCAAATCCCAAACAGATCATACTTTCTGGATTTTGATTCGATAAAGTTGAGGGCTCTTCTTAACCGATTATGGCACATAAATATATTGTAATATAGGACTATAACTATTCAAGGGTCAATATACATTCATGTATAATATGTTCATTTATGTATTATAAAATATACAATTCTAAACAATTAGTACAGTAGCCGCGAAGAAAAAAAAGGCAGTTATTTCACCCCATTTTTTAATTTCTTTAATGAAAATTATTTATAATTATTAGTCAAAATTGATGAGTCTGCCAAAAAAAATTTATTTTTCATTCGGAGTTCAATATTTTTATAAAAACAAACCTTAAGAGAACATTATTTAAAGTAGAATAAATTTGCTAAAACATTCTAATAGAACTATTTACGGTCAATAGTTCTCCAGCTAAAAAGCAATATTTTATATAAATGTACTGAAAGATTATTAGTTACTGAATTTGTTTTGAAATGTCTATATCTCAAAAACCTTTCGATGTACAAATGTCTATTAACACTGAAATTAAAGCTAGTTTAATTTATATTTGCCAACAATCAACAGGATAGGACTGACCCCAAATTTATCAGAAGTTCTCACAGATGAGGAAGCTAAAATTACATTAGTGTTTGAATTTTTAAAAGCACATCGCCTTCTTTATAAATTATAACTCCTCTTTGATTATTATTTTATTTTTTATTTATTTATTTTTAATATTAGTTTATTTATTAATTTTTCTTATTATTTTTTTATTTTTTATTTTAATTTATTTTTTTTACTTTTATCATGCCATTGGCGTTGATGACCAGAGGGTTTTTACGCCTTTAAGCAACAATCAACAACAACAAAGCTAGTTTAATGTACTATTAATTAATTCCTGTCGTTTATCTTCGTAGGAGTTGTGTTTCATGATATTTCATGGTATTTTATGATATTTTCTAAAATAAATTTCTAATTAGAAATAATATTTTTTATAACACATAGAGGCCGATTTTTTTTTGAAATACGAAAATCAATTTTATTTCATGAACATTTTACAAAGAGAACATTTGATCGAAATAAGTACAGACGAAAATTTATCGTAAAATTTGAAATGAAATACTTAAATAATAAATTGTTCCTGGTCTTTAAATTTAATATCAAACCAGTTATGATATTTCATACCACAAAATCATACATTTCATTCTAGGAAGATAAATTTTACGATAACCCGATTCGGAATTATTAAATAGACAGGGATGCGATCTGGTTCAACAGATAGAACAAGAGGAAGTATTTTAGATATTATCATGATATCCGTGCATTAGTTTGACTGTTCTAAAAGGAAACTCTGAATATACCATAGTAAGTGGCTGTCAAATATTTGGATGTTATTTCCGGTACTTCGGTAAATAGGATTGAGTGCTGGATGGTGGATTCTCAAATTTCAAGTCCCGCTTGAATAAAATATTTTTCAAGGATCGCTGTACATTCATGTTGGTAATAATACGATCTCGGATTAACCAGTTATATGAGTTAAAGAAACAACAACAAAAACATTTCTTAGTTTATTGGTGAGTGGTACGGCAGCCCACATTGCATCCCAACTTTTTTCGGATTCTGTTCCTTAAAAATATAAAGGCATTGTTTTTCGGCTCGTAAATTTGGAGTGGTGAAACGTTCATTGTTGCAGCCTCTTTAGCCGCTTTATCCGCTGCCTCATTTCCAGGTTATCCTGAGTGCCCTGGAGTCCAGAGAAAGGATACACTTTTTTAAAGATGTTTTAGCATGTCTATAAAGTTGTGAATTTTGTCATTTCAAAGGTTTGGATAGAGTGGATTTGGATTTTTGTTGGTAGTTTTAGTATCGAACCTTCGAGTTTGATGTCTTTTATTATTTATAATTGTTATTATATACCTATGACTCACCAGTTCTATTTCCCCAAGGCGTAATTGGTAAAATATCGGCAAGCTAAGAGAGGTGTAAGAGTTTAGACAGAGGTTGTGATTAAAGGAAGAGGTTGACGTAGACTGATAGTAGCGCTGCCTCCTGGAGATTAAGATAAATTGCAGGTCTGCAGTGGCAATGTTCCCACTCCCAACGGTCTGTCTTACCGCTTCCTTCGCTTGTCTGGTCTTTATAATCTCTTTTAACCTTATACTAATTACTTTTTATATATTATTACACTATTAATACTATTAAAGCATATTAGTTTTATATAACGGAGTAGGTATATAGATATAGTAGGTAAATAGAAAATTTTAAGGTCTCGGGTAAATTTGTTTTTGTGGCCCGGGTTGGATTTATATTTATAATTATAATTTATATTTTTAGTATATTTTATTAAAATAAGGCTGAAGTATGCACGACGAAAAGTTTAACCCTGTTTCGGTTTTAAAAATACATTTTTTTTTTTTGTTTCGGCCAAGACTCCCATTGGAGTCCTATACTGACTATCCATGGTTGGAGGTCAAAGTTTTTCATTTTGTGGGACCGCCAATCAATGAAAAAAGTCAATGGCCCCAGGCCGGATCCGAACCGGCACCGCCAACAGACTGACCAATTGGTAAGACTGTCTTAACAACTGAGCTACGGGCGGCCCTTTTAAAAATGTAAAAATTTGTTGTACTGTATCTATGAATATTTTTGTACGATTAACCTTTAAGTTTTCAAAGTTCCTCCTCAAATTTATGAATTTCTAATTATTTAGCTGCAAGCTTAAAAGTCACTAATTATTAATTAAAAAATACATCAATTCGAAACTATCGAATATTGAGGTATTAATAAAAATAATGAATTTGAGGAAAAAATAATTTTGGTTTATGTCTGATTATAAATTATTCAGCCGATAGATGTATGAAAGTTACGATATACATATGACAGTTAAACGTGGCAGTTAGTCCATTGCATTACTTGTACTATTACGTCAGACACAGTTCGTCAATACGGTCGCGACTGTAAACTATCATGACTGTAACTATAAAAAAGTTACACCATGATAGTGGCTGTGACTTTTATCGCAATAACTGTTCACAGTCAAGGCATACACATGTGATGGTTAACGTGACAGTTGTTTCATGCATCACTTGAACTATCAACTATCATGCCAGAGCTAATGGAACACTACAATCAAGACCGTAACAATCATACTGCTACAGTCATACATAATTAGAGTTGCCCAATTAAAAAGTAACGGTCTTCATTAATTTTTTATTATGAGCTTATGGTGGAAAAGGTCAGTTATTTCACCCCAATTTTTTTTTACTTTAATGAAGACTATATAAAATTACTAGTTAAAATAGTAAGTATAGTTAGGAAGTGTAGAAAATGGCTGTTTCAAAATATTAACAAAAAGTAGGGTCAAGTTTTTAATTTTGTGGGACCTCTACTCAATGAAAAAAGTCAACGCCCCACATCAGATTCTAACCGACGCCGCCCGCGGATTTCAGATAAGTAAGATCTGCACCTAACTCCCTGAGCTACGTCCAGCCCTATGTACAATACTGGACAACCTTATAGAACATAATTAAAAGTTGAGTACATTTGCTAAAATATGAGCCCCAACAGACTATATATAACAGGATAGGACTGACCCCAAATTTATCCGAAACTCTCGCAGATGAGGAAGCTAAAATTACACGAGTATTTGAATTTTTAAAAGCACATCGCCT
>NW_027114036.1:139471-164698 GCF_000696795.3 Halyomorpha halys
TTTTTAAATTTAGGAACCCAAAACAGATATGCGTCTTTTCATTCCAAACTCCTTAACCATCCTAACCCATTAATTCTTAATCATTCATCCTTAACAATCCCTGATAATCCTCCGAGGCGTCTGAAAAGAAGATGGCCATGGGACCTTCTAATTTAAATTAATGTTTGAAGTACCACCAATGGGTGGTTCCTTCCCAAGATTTTGAAATGTATATGAAACATACTACATATTTACCTATTGTATTATTTTGTACAGTTGTAAATTACGTTAAATAAATGCTTAAAAAAAAAAATTTAGGAATAGAAGGTCCTTCGGATGTTGTATGGACAAGAGGAAAATCGGGGAAAAATATTTATGAAATGCGGTATTTTATTAAATATATGGTCAACCCAATATCGTGGTTATTATTAAGATGGCAAGAATCTGTTTGCTTGACCATGGAAAAGGACTCCAGAGGATCCTACCAAGAAATTACCGGAAACAAGAAGATCACGTCTGAGGTGACTTGATGCAGGCCTGTGCCGAGAATATATAGATATAGTCGAGAATATTCTCGGAGACCACCTTACAAGACCTGTAGTGCCATTTTATAAATTAATAGGATTTTGGATGAAGGGCAGGCTATAAATTGAGCGATCGGGATTGCACTTAGTCTTACTAGTTAATTGGTACCTAAAAGGTTAGTTGGAACGACGTAGGTGGGAACAATGCGGTATGAATGAACTCGCAATTTCGGCTAATGACGATTGGAGGTAATATAGAGTGATCATGGTTAAGAAAATTATGACTTAGAGTTTAGTACGATGAATTTATTTTTCCGTCTAGTTCCGTAATATCAGAAATATTATTTCGTCTATCACAGATGTGGTAATTATTAGCGCTACATAGTCTTAGAATAATTAGCTTCCCCCTTTTGGCGACCTCTGGAGGCAGCTAGGGAGGAACAAGATAGCCACTGGCATCCAATAGGTTTCTCGTCAATGGAAAGGGCTCGTGAAATTTAAAAATACGGAGATAAGGCCTCCAACCATCAAATATAATTTTCAACCAACAACAGGATAAGTGTTTCTTCATATTTTCTTAACAGTTGTACGGTGTAGGTGAGGTAAAAAAAAAAAGAAAAAAGAGAGTCTGGATTATCTCTCTAGGAAGTCTGGTGAGTCAATTCTATTAAAAATGTTTTGAGGTTAATCACTTCCATTTTTTGAATGAATTATTTATTATTATTCATGATATTGTACAACGTTTTGGGACCACTGTCCCATATTCATGCACTATAAAAACCTCATGATTTCATATAGGAAATCGTGAACTATTCTTACTTTGCTAGAATATTGGCACTTTTGACAAAAGAAGAATTATTTTATTTTGTATTAGATTTTTTTTCTCTGTACTTTAGTAACGTTTTGACAATCTTAATGGCTTTGAGACAGTCTATAGAGAAACCACAGTAGAAAAAGAAACCCCTGTCTATGGTAACATCTTTGGAACACGTCCATTTCAAAGTAAACCCAAGTTTTTTTCTTGTCAGATCAGCTACTATTCAAGCATGGATACCAGCTATATTGGGAGTATTCTATCACAATTGAATACATCCACTTTTGAAAAATGTTTGTTTTAAATTTATATACTTTTTTAACAGTCACAATGTTATGCAAGTTCACATTTATAGTAGATTTACACACTTATTAGACACTATTTACTAAATCAAAATTATCATTTCTTCTTTTTGTAATAAAAAGTTTTGTATACATAGTCGATTGCTTGAAAAATTTACTACAATGATACATAGGTTGTTCAAGTAAACATATTGCACCATGGCTTCCCAAATGGGGGACATGGCAGAGAATGAATGTTTAGAGCTGGTATTTGGAATGGGAAACAGGTTTTTCAACTAAACTACAAGAAACAGGGGAACAAAATAAGCGGTTAGCTTGGAAAAGCTCATATTACTTAGATTTTTTCATCTTTTCGTATTGTTTTTGTTGCAAAAAAAACAAAACATTTTTTCGATTCACCAACTCCTGTACGCGTGTCTTGCTGGCCAAAACACAGCAATATTTTACACTTTCGGTTCGAATCCGAAGGCCCGAGTTGGGGGCCTTGATTTTTTCATTATGTGGCGGTCCCACCAAATGAAAAATTTGACCCCCAACCATGGTTAGGATAGGTTGGTCACCTGTAGATAACTAGGCAAACATCACCTTTGACGTGGATTGCCTTAAAAAAAGAAAATATTCTTCCTCTAAAACAATTTAGAAGTTTTTTGTCAAATGGATATATGTCCACTGTCCCATATTCATGCACTATAAAAACCTCATGATTTCATATAGGAAATCGTGAGGTTTTTATAACGCATGAATACGGGACAGTGGTCCCGAAACGTTGTACAATATCATGAATAATAATAAATAATTCATTCACAAAATGGAAGTGATTATCCTCAAAAAATTTTTAAAAGAAAAAAGAGAGATAATTTACAGTGAAAAAAAGTATACTTAGCAAAATTATAGACATGAATGAAAGTTATTGAAAATCAAAACAAAAAATAATCTCCCGGTTTTACAGTGAATAATAGTGTATAGTTAAATTCAATGGCGAGTAAGGTTGAAAGGATTATTCTCTTTATTGTCCTCGGTGTCGGCGGCGAGCCAGTGTCTTCAGTCCACATGGTATGAGGCGATCTATGGTATTAAACGAGGGGACTTACAGATTGAAGCGGCATGGTAGTCTAGGAGCTTCTAGACCTTCATCTGCTGGGCGTACACCGGCGGCTATGGTGAAGACGAGGTTGAGGTGATTTCTGGTGACGGCCTGAGGAGTTGGAACTTCCAGCTTGTCCGATGGGCTTCAAAGAAGCAGCGATGCCTCCACCATACGATTCGACCTCAAATGGCCAGGCGGGGGGAAAGTGCTCTCCTTAGCAGCAGCCATCTGAATAATAAGGTTCGCGGAATTTCGAAGGGACTAAAGCAATGGCGCGAAAATTGAATGGAAGTTATTGACTACTGAACACCAATCAACCAACATATACACATCTTTTAAATCATTTTTTTACACTGGTAGTCTTATAAACTTCTGTAGTTTATTCAACTAGAAGCCTTTTATTTTGAAAATTTCTAATTATGTTTTTTTATAAACTTCCATACAGTTAAGATAAGCTGCAAACATATTAAAAAAAGGAAAAAGAGCCTTGAAACATTCAGTTGAAAGCAGTTGAAACCCCATACAAATATTAAAGTCTAGAAAGATTTTTTATTAAAAAAAATTCTTTTGCAAGGGATGGCACTTTTCCTTAGACCACATATCTAACAAATCTGTTGCTCCTCCCCCCCCGCAGCTCTTAATATTGAGGCGATGGGGCGTACCCCCGGGAAGAGATAAGAGCCCAGAGGAGGAACCAGATGGACACATTAGCGAAGGAGGCTGGTTATGGAAGAAGATAACAAGGAGGCTTTTACGGCCTCGACTCAGCTTAGGGTTGTATCATCAACGGTCGGCAATATAGCCTCCTCTTTCTTAATCTCAGCTCTGTCAGCGACCATCTTCTTTTCCAACGTCATTTTATGATTATTTTTATTATTTTCATTCAGCGACAATGGTATAACTTGAATGGTCAAGTGCTCCAAGATATACTTCTCATTTCTGCGAATCGTAACATCTCCAAACCAATACTATATATTTTATTTATACTAAAAAAAAAAAAATTAATAAAAACAAAAGGGGATATTACTAATCTGCAAAATAGATCATTTCCACTAACCCGAAACTGTGAATGTTATTGAAATGAATAAAATATCATAGTACAAGAGCCGGGAAGAAAAAAAATGCGGTAATCTCACCCCAATTTTTGATTACTTTAATGAAAACTATGTATAATTACTAGTCAAAACTGATGAGTCTGCCAAGTATAGGTAGGAAGAATAAAAAACGGTGGCTATTTCAAAACCTTAAAAAACATTAATTTTTCATTTGAAGCTCTATATCTTATAAACTACAAACAACACTAGAAAATCTAACAGAACATTACTTAAAGAAGAGTAAATTTGATGATATATGAGCCATAATAGAACTATTTATGTCCAATAGTTCACGAGCTTTATCTTTTTAAAAAGCAACATTTCATAAAAATGTACTGAAATATCAGTAGTTAGTGAATCTATATTGAGGAATCTATATCTCAGGAACTATGTGACTTACAGATGTCTATTAGCAATCAAATTAAAGCTAATTTAATGTACTATAATGTAGTTTATGACATTTACCTTCGTAGGAATAGTAGTTGTCATGATATTTGCTAAATTGATTTATAGTTGTTCGGACAATAGGTTTGATTTATGAAAAACTTTATTTCAGAAACCATTGGACGTACAGATGTCTGCCACCACTCAAATTAAAGCTAGTTAAATTTACTTGTTAATTTCTATTTGTTTGTATAAAATGTTGGATTTTTGAAAAAATATATCTCTAGACCCATAAGACGCACATAAGTCTGCCAGCACTCAAAATAAAGGAAATTTAACTTACTATAAAGTAGTTCATAACACTTACCTTCGTAGAGGTAGTAGTTTTTATGATATTCACATATGAATATAAATTTGTCAAATGAAAATTTGTCCGAACAGCTATAAATCATTTTATTTTAGCAAATATCATGAAAAGTGCTACACCTACGAAGATAGACGTCGTAAATTACTTTAATTATATTATTTCAATTTCTTGAGACAAGGTAATTATTTATTAAATAAATCAAAACTTGTATCCATTTTTGTCCCAACACTTTTTATTTCAACAGTCCAACATTTCGGCCATTTTAGCCATCCTCAAGGACATCTTCAATTATAAATTCTTCCTCACATTAAATTTAGAATTTCTTTTGCAGGCTATTCTGCCCAGGTCATTCATTAATTATAAGTTAAAAACCTATTTTTTTATTTAAAATCATAAATATCTAATTCTTCTTATTTTAAAATTATCCACCCAATCACTACCATACACACTATGGTATATAGTATTTTTTTTCGTTTTCTTTTTTGTTCGCTATGCTAAACTGTAATATATAATTAATTAAATATAAAAAAATATCAATTGACTTATATCGAAATAATAAATTACCTACTGCTTTACATATGTAACAATGATTCAATGAAAATCTACTTAAAAGTGGGAGATACGCCATTTAGGCTTAACACTAATGATGTTTAATTATTTTTGGATGATATGCTTTCACCTCACAAAAATCTAATACAAAACTCTTCAAGAAACCCAAGCAACATTAACAACTATAAAAGAAACGTTTGGAAGACTACCTCTCGTACACTAAATTTTAAAAGAATGTTTGAATTATTTAGAGGTAAAGTTCATTGAATTTAAATATTCCCGATGTGTGAAGGCAAATCGATAGCCATTAAAAGGTAACATAACAAAGGTTATCAAAGCAAGGGGTATTTTAATTAACTCTTCAGCGTTAAAAAGTTTCTTTTCCTCTTTTACTGAAAGAGTGATAAATTATAGCCTTTGTTAATTGAAAAAAAATTATAACAAAAACAAAATAGAGTTGGAGTTTTCAATATTTTCTTTAAAAATAAATATAATATACTAATCATTATTAGAAAAAAACAGGTAATTCTTTTAATTATATTTTTATATTTTTTGTAAATCTAAAAAAAAAAAAAAACAGTCAAAATAACTCAAACAGTCAACTATTTTTTATGAGCAAACGTGTCGCCCCACCTTGTAGGTCTTCATCAAGTCCAAAAAAGATACAAATATCTAGAATAAGGTGACAAAGTTAGAGAATAAGATAATATGAAATAAAAGTAAACTGAGTTATGGCTTTATATGATATAAATGTTATAATTTATGTAAAAATGAACAAAATAAATTTAAAAAAATAAATTTATATTCATTTTTCAAAACAAAGGTTTTGAATCTAAAATTGAAAACGCCAGATGTATTAAGTTTATTTTTACTTGAATTTAATTGCCTTTATCTTGAGTATAAATTATCGTATTGTTTTATTTATTATTATATAAATTTATGTGAAAAAGGGTGAATTAACGGGAGAATTTAGAAGATTACACAACGCTGAATTAAGGGACATACACCCGGTAAATATAATTCAAGTTATAGCATTGCGGCGTGTAAGGTTGTAGGGGTTGGTGACGAGTGTATCCCTAAAATGTTAATAAACACTGAACCGACAGGTAAACGTCCGAGGGGTAGACCGAAACGTAGATGGGAGGATTGGATTAAAACTGATTTAGTTAGTAGATTTTATAAAAATTATTATTGATTGAAGAAGTTTGTCGGGGGGTGCGGTCAGCAAAGAACGACATAAATAATTCTTAATTCTTAACGACATAAATAAACTTCTCCAATCAACTATCTACACCTCATTAAAAATTATTATTATATGAGGCGGACAAAATAATCCATATATATAAAAATGGACAAAGCAAATTAAAGAATATATATATTTTTATATATATATTATAATGTTTTTATATTTTTTTAAATCTCTTATTACCAGATTTATTGCTATTTTCTTTATTTCTCAGGATTCAATTTTATCCCTGATTAGACTATTTTAAATGTATTCTAATGTATGCTCTCTTCCTCTTTAGAGCATTGATTATTTTATTTTCTATTAGAGCGGGTTCCTTCCCCCATGACGATAATAGAATATATTTTTAAAAAAAAACATCCAACTTAGATATATATTTTTTTATAGATAAAATAGTGTTATATATGACACCTTTGAAAAAGAGCGAGTATATGTGGGTAGAGGAACCGATAGTGAAGACTTGATCGGCGATGCAAATACCTCGGCTCAGCTCCAGGGCGCTCCAAGCAGGACAAACATTTGCTTTGGAGGGGCCTGTTGCCTCAAAGGCAAGGATACATATTAAAAAGTGTGGCAGGGAGTGCTCCAAGTCTTGGGAATTCTCGAACCGTATATGAAAGTTTGGCGTGTGGCAAATTAAACTTTAAAAAATTATTAAATATATAAATGATTGACCGTATTATTTCAAATTTTGAAGAAGGTTGGGGTGCGATAAAAAAAATAATAATTAAAAAAAAAATAGTATTTACTTTAAACAGTTATTAAACATAAAACAATTATTTATTTGCCGAAGTTTCACCCCAAAAAGATACTAAAACAACTAAAAATATTTTTAAATTAAGGTAGGTAAAATTATGTAAATATAAGTGAAAAGAAAATTATATAAAAATGAACAATGAAGGAATAAAAATAGTTATAATAAACCATAGTCGACATCCTACAGCAACAGCCGTAGGGAGGAGGTTGCTCTGGCCCGCTTGAGAATAGGTCATACTCTCCTCACGGACTCCCATCAGAAAACTGCCACCTCCAACGTGCAAATATTGTCAGTCCATTCTTACGATTAGACATATTTTCGAAGAGTGTACTCACTATTTGCCAGCAATAAACAGGATAGGACTGACCCCAAATTTATCCGAAACTCTCGCAGATGAGGAAGCTAAAATTACACGAGTATTTGAATTTTTAAAAGCACATCGCCTTCTTTATAAATTATAACTCCTCTTCAATTTTTATGTTTTTTATTTTATTTATTATTTTAAAAATTATTTTTCTATTTTTTATTAATTTTTTTTTTTTACTTTTATCATATCATAGGCGTTGATGACCAGAGGGTTTTACGCCTTTAAGCAGAAATCAACAACAATAACAACAACAAAATAGTTATAATATAAATTAAAGAATGATAAGTACATACATATATATAAAAAAAAAAAGTCGCTCCCCTCTACACTGTTTACTTCCGATTTTTTGTCACTGTTTCGAAATCTCTCAACTAGAACAGGGGGGTTGTCCTGATTTGTTCTCTACTTATTTATTATTATTTTTTTCTCGACCTTTTTTTAATTTCAATTATTACTTACTTATTTATTTTCCGTCTTTTAGTGTGCTAAATTTTGTTTTATCATATCTGATTTTCTATATTTATGTGCTACTACATCTATTGTTCACTTTGAACCTACTAGTTTACGTAATTTATTCTATTTTTTTTATATAATCTTTTCATTGTCTAATTTATATTATAACTCTATATAGAGGTGACCAACCTATTCTAACCAAAGTGGAGGGTCAAGTTTTAAACTACACTCCCCAGAACGGATTCGAACCGGTGCCACCAGTATTTCTCAGATTGCTAAGACCTGCGCTTCAACCACCTGAGCTATGGACGCTCCAGAACATAACTACCTGTTTAAGACCACATTAAAACATCATACAAGACATTTCATGAAAAACTCTACACTAATAAACTAGCACAAGATATGGCTACCATTAACACTCCCCACAGCACGTACCGAAGATTAAAAAGGAGCTGGATGTGGGATCCTAATGAAATCAATTAAAGTCAGGAAAAGGTACCGATGAACCACACCAGTCATGACAGTGCTATAATTTTGTAAGATATAACATTTGCTGGTTGTCTTCAAGGTAAATATAGCTGTGAAATAATAAGTAAAGTAAATAAATGTTTTTTTAAATCATTTATTTACTGTTATTTACAACTGTATAACATATATACAACAAGTAAATTTGCTGTAGGTGAGATAGTGACATGATACAAACATGTGGAGAATCTACTCATTGATAGAACTCTTATAACATTTCTAGGAGAGAAGATCCCGAGGCCATCTTCTTTTCAGACCCAGGAGGATTATTAGATAATGAAGGAGAAACCAAGAAGTAAATAAATAAATAATAAATGTAAATAAACACTTTACACTGTATTTCAATTCTTTGTAAAGAAGAATGTTACCCAATATGTCACAGAATACTACTCTGAAAGTGTTTCTTCGCTGTTGTGGGTGCTATATTAGCCAACATAGGTGCTGCGTAGAGTATGACCGGTCTAAGTATACTTTCATTAATTAGGTTTGAGGTGGGGAGAAGGGTTAGGGTATGTTAGCAGGTGATTAAGACTGTAAGCCTTGGTCCTAACCAACTTGATTTTCTTAGCAGTGGCGAGCTAGTGTCAGATGTATGTCGATAATAACACCCATGTACACTACTCTGCCTTCATATCCTAAATACAGGTAAATGAAAATAAAAACTACACCAAAACCTTCCTAATCATTCAGTAATATATTCCAAAACCATTATCCCTTTCATCAGAAATCTTATATCATTATTTTTTTTCAAATAACCAAAAAACTTATAAGACTTGAGGCGATGAACTATAGAAGTTAGAGTAAAGTGCGCAGTTAAAAGTTTAATCCAAAGTCCTCGTTGAAAATGATAATAGGATTGGGCGGTGGAGACGGCCGTGTTGTATTAAACTTGGAAGGAGACGAACCTCTTGAATCTAAATTGCCTTAATTGTCAAAGTTGTCTCAAATGTTCCCTATCCCTCTGTTTGTGTTCTTAAATGTGCATTTCTATCGTTTAGAAGGAATGGAAATAAAAAGAGGGCCTTATTTTGACGTGACAACGTCTTATAAATTAGATTGCAGGGAGTCATGTAGGCAAAAGTGTAGCGTAACGGAAATAGAATGGGCGTGGCTTAGTAGTATAGTAGTGGGAAAAACCCACACATTTTTTTCCGGACGATTGGTAGATGATTATGATTATATTCGTTCATTCAATCAATTGATATCATCAATCATATACATTCGTCTCCAATATACTCCAATGATGAGTTAATTGTTGACTGGGCACATATCAATATGATATAGTAGTCTAATAAATGATAACAGTCTAAGTATTATAAGAAGATAAAGGCTATAAGAGAAAAAGTGATATTAAATTTAATAAAGATAAAATACATCTAGTAAGTAAAAATATATAGAAAATGAAAAATATTTAAAATTAAAGTTATGCAAAAATGAGAAAGAAAACGTATATAAAAGTAATTAAATATGTAAGTAAAACTATAGAATAATAATAATAATTAAGGTCGAACGAACCCGAAACTTCGATACCCATACCACCAAATGCTCTCTGCATACATCCTTCAATGATGTCCCTCCAAATCCAATTCTACTAAATCTGTTTTAACGCAATCCTCCCATCTACGCCTCAACCCATAAAAAATAGGATTATAGAAATAAAATATAAAGTTATTTAAGCCAAAAGGAGTAAAGAAATTTGAATATGAATGAAATAATCTAGCTAGTTAATAAATGTAAAAAAATATATTTAAAATCAGATATGAAAAAAAAATATATGTTACATATAATTAAAATATAGAAGTAAAATATCAGAATGAAAAAAATATTACCTAATCTTAAATAACCTTTTTCTTCTTCTAATAATTAATACATATATTTTAAGTATAATTATTTTATGAATGAAAAATCAATGTTTTTTTAAGGTTTTTAAAACAGCCGCCATTTTTTAATCCCCCTACTTATATTTGGCAGACTCATCAATTTTGACTAGCAATTATACAAATTTTTTATTGAAGTAATCAAAAATTGGGGTGAGATAACTGCCTTTTTTTCTTCCCGGCTCTTGTACTATATGGATGCCTGAATTTTCTTAAGTTTTAGTGACAAAGGGGATTTTAGAAGAACCTCTTAATATCACAAAAGAAGTTTTGGGCTACATTTTTCAGTATTTCCCTCTCATTAATTAACCAAATGGATTCTTGCCACAAATACACTTCCAAGGAGTAAAGAAATTTGAATATGAATGAAATAATCTAGCTAGTTAATAAATGTAAAAAAATATATTTAAAATCAGATTTGAAAAAAAATATATGTTACATATAATTAAAATATAGAAGTAAAATATCAGAATGAAAAAATATTACCTATTCTCAAATAACCTTTTTCTTCTTCTAATAATTAATACATATATTCCATGTATATACAAATAATTGACCCTATATTTTATAAATAATGAAGAAGATGCTCAGGGTTGTTGTCAAAAAAGAACAAAAATAGTTAACAATTATTTATTTTCCGACGTTTCGCCCCACTTTGTAGAGCTTCATCAAGGCTTTTCAAGTTACTAGGCTTAGAGACTTTTCACTAAAGTCTTTAAAGTTAAAAACAAGAACACCCTTGATGATACTCTGCAAAGTGGGACGAAATGTCGGAAAATAGTCAATTATTTTTGTTATTTTTTTATCGCAATCCTGACCATCATACGTGTTTTAGTTTTTGTTCTTTCCTCTTTCTAAATTTTAATATCATTTTTTTCTTTTTTTGTGGCTATAACACGAACGATCAATATTGTAAGTTATTTTCTAATCATTCGACAATTCAATTTTTTCATTATTGTTTCTATTTTTCTTTTTGTTCTTAGCCTTGATGAAGTCTTGAAATTTTGGCCGAAACGTTGGCATTAATAAAGAAGTTTTAACTTATTTGTGTTTTTCACTGACAACACCCTTAACCATCTTTTCCTGATTTAATTACATTGTAATATAATTTTAAGTGTTACAATAGTTCTTTACTTAAAAAAATGTTTACACAAAGTGTGCAATCTTAACTGATGACGTTTTGAAAACAATGGCTAAAAATGATGCATTATAAAATCAATAACGTTATAGATTCAATATTTTAAATTTCATTCACCTGTGTATGGAATATACATTAAGGTGAAGTTTTATTTCATAAATGTAAAACATCAATGAATTCCATTAATAATTAAATGAGAGAGGAGTTCGAATCGGAAAAAGCCGAGACCGCTCAATTTTTCTCGAGCATTGATATATACACGGCTTCGTTATCTTTTTATATTTAAAACTATGTAAATATTAATAAACAAAATACAAAATAGAAATAACAGAGTGACTACCTCCTAGATAGAACGATTACGTACCAGAAAAACCAAAACAAACCCAATACAAATTATATACAAATAAATATACACATAACCAGAAACACTTACACACATATATATACCCATGTGTATATAAAAAAAAATTAGGATTCATATCACACCTTTTCCTTCTACCAGATATTTTCCAGCCTATTTGCCCTCATTTTCCCGCTTGATAGTCAAAGGGAAACTATGGCAAAAGGTTTATTTTTAATCACTTGAAGTTTAAAAATTTCAAATAAAGTTTATTTGTCTAATAAAAGCACATTTATAATATTCAGCTCCATACTCACAAATGTAAGGGCACGTGTCTTTATTTCAACTAATATTTATTACCTCATTTATTTCCTCTCCTTTCACTTCATTGTACAATATTTGTTACTATTACTATTTACTATTTGTTCACTAATTATTACTCCTACGATACATTTTAATTATATTAAATATTAATTTTTTTTATTTACGTTTTTATATCACTTTTAATGGATATTTTTATAGTCAAATCATACCTTACAATATTTTGACCTTACTTTCATTTAACCCTGATGAAGCCGTCAAATTGGAAGGAAATGTTGGTTACTAATAATTAGTAACAAATATAGTCAAATTAAAAGATGGAAAAAGTGAGGAAAGAACATTAAGCATGGTGTAGTAACATAAAAATGAGATTGATTAATGGAGGTAAATTGATTTATGGTGCTAAACCGAATCCAAAAAGATAGAAAATGAAATGGAAAGATAAAACATATATTTTTTAACCGCCAATTGGTCATCGTCCTACAATTAATTTCATACGGTTAATTAATAATATTTCAATATGATTAATAACGTTGGTTACTAATAATAGTTTATTGCAATATTTTCGTACAATTAGATAGATATATTTATTTATTTAATGAAGCGAATTAATACAATATGTGGAAAATTAAGGGCATAATGAATTAGTGTTCATATATTCATTGATACAACATAAACAGTAATAGAAGAATAAAAGAAAAAAAAAAACAGAGATGAGAGAAAAATGAAAATAAATGTAAATTATAATAGTACTCGCTGAATAAAAATAAGAAACATAATAATAAAGAAATATATAAATAAAAGAAAATACTATCATGATTTGTATAAATAAAAATACGAATCAATAATAAAATAAAAACTGATCGAATAATAATAAAAAAATATGTACAAAACAAAGACAATTAAATTTAATTATCAATAAAATAAATATTCGCACTTGTATACAATATATACATTCTACAGGGGAACTCCAAGCCAAGCCGAGCCAACCCCCGTGTGAATGGCAAACCAAGACTCCAAGAAATCCCAGCGCTCTTACAGCCGGGGATACTATTAGTACAAGAGCCCAAGAGGAGAAAAAAGGCATTTATCTCAACCCAATTTTTGATTACATTAATGAAAACTGTGTATAATTAATAGTCAAAATTGATGAGTCTGCCAAGTATAGGTAGGGGGAATAAAAAATGGAAGCTGTTTCAAAGCGATAAAAAAAAAAAATAATTTTTCATTCGGAGCTCTATATCTCAAAAAAGTAGGACCAACACAAGAAAACCTAAGAGAAAGTCATTTAAAGAAGAGTAAATTTGCTAAAATATGAGCCCTAATAGAGTTATTTACGTTAAATAGTTTTCGAGATATAGCTTTTTAAAAAGCAACATTTCATAAAAATGATGTATGCGATGTACTTAAAGATCAGTAGTTAGTGAATTTATTTTGGAAAAATTATATATCAAAAACCATTTGACGTACAGATGTCTATTAGCACTCAAATTAAAGCCAGTTTAATGCGCTATAAAGTAGTTTGTGATGTTTATCTTCGTAGGAGTAATAGTTTACATGACATTTGCTAAAATAAATTGATTCATAGTTGTTGGGACAAATTTTAATTTGCCAAATTTATATACATATGTCAATATCATAAAAACTACTACCCCTACGAAGATAAGTGTCATAAACTACTTTATAGTAAGTTAAATTTCCTTTTTTTTTTTTTTTTTATAGTGTTGGCAGACATATGCCGATGTATAGACATATCTAGAGATATATTTTTTAAAAAATCCAACAACTAAATTTATTGTCCTAAATTTATTAATTATAAATCACATTATTTTAGCAAATATCATGAAAACTACTATTCCTACGAAGGTAAAAGTCATAGACTTCTTTATAGTCCATTAAACTAGCTTCAATTTGAGTGCTAATAGACACATTTGTACGTCACATAGTCCCTGAGATATAGATTTCTCAAAATAAATTAACTAACTACTAATCTTTCAGTAGATTTTTAAAAAAATTTGTATTTTAAAAAGCTATATCTTGAGAACTATTGGACGTAAATAGCTCTTTTAGGGCTAATATTTCAACAAATCTACTCTTCTTTAAATAATGTTCTCTTAGATTTTCTAGTGCTGTTCGTAGTTTTTAAGATATAGAGCTCCGAATGAAAAATCAATGTTTTTTTAAGGTTTTGAAACAGTCGCCATTTTTTAATGCCCCTACTTATATTTGGCAGACTCATCAATTTTGACTAGTAATTATACATAGTTTTTATGAAGTAATCAAAAATTGGGGTAAGATAACTGCCTTTTTTTCTTCCCGGCTCTTGTACTATATAGATGCCTGAATTTTCTTAAGTTTTAGTGACAAAGGGGATTTTAGAAGAACCTCTTAATATCACAAAAGAAGTTTTAGCCTAAATTTTTCAGTATTTCCCTCTCATTAACCAAATGGATTCTTGCCACAAATACACTTCCAAGGAGTAAAGAAATTTGAATATGAATGAAATAATCTAGCTAGTTAATAAATGTAAAAAAATATATTTAAAATCAGATATGAAAAAAAATATATGTTACATATAATTAAAATATAGAAGTAAAATATCAGAATGAAAAAATATTACCTATTTTTAAATAACCTTTTTCTTCTTCTAATAATTAATACATATATTCTATGTATATGCAAATAATTGACCGTATATTTTATAAATAATGAAGAAGATGCTCAGGGTTGTTGTCAAAAAAGAACAAAAATAGTTAACAATTATTTATTTTCCGACGTTTCGCCCCACTTTGTAGAGCTTCATCAGAGCTTTTCAAGTTAACAGACTGAGAGACTTTTCACTAAAGTCTTTAAAGTTATTAAAGACAAAGGGGAACCTCTTAATATCACAAAAGAAGTTTTAGCCTACATTTTTCAGTATTTCCCTCTCATTAATTAACCAAATTGATTCTTGCCACAAATACGCTTCCAACATGCTCACCGTTAATACTCTTAAGATATTATATTCTCACTTACTCCTTATACCCGAGATATACGAAGACTAAGCCGAGATGAAGCGGAGGGGGGAGCTGAAGGTTTTAATCCTAGCCGGGGCTGAGACCTGGCTGTTAGCACCCTAGCTCTGGATTTTTCCTTTTAATAATTCATACCTCGCCGCCATCCGTCCCTCCCCGTCGGATTTTCTTCTCGAGAAACCTCTTTTTACTTTCTGATGAAATGGAATCCCTGCCTGTCTTTTGAAACTTATCTATTCCTCTTTTTTCCCCCCCTTTTCTTTTTTAATTTCAGCCATATTCCTCCCACAGAAAATCATTTCATCGACCCGAGGAGAGCGAATGTACCAGTATATTTGAGGCATATGTACTATTACATATGTGTCTTGCTTCTAGCTCTTATTTTATTCAAATAATATATTTTACCACACTCAAGGGAAATAGGCACAGTATACAACCATACTTTTCATATTAAATTAAAAAAATAGTTAATAAAGAGTAATATTAATAAAATACAATAAAATAATTAAGTATTAACTAAACATTGACGGATAGCTGATTTAAATAATAGAAAATAAGAAAATAACTGAGGTTAATAATAGAAAATAAAAAAATAACTGAGGTTAATAATTAATATAAAGTAAATAAAATCTTGAATACAATCATATCTATATATAATATTTTCATTTTGCCCAGGGAACCCCGAATCGAGCCATGTAAATAGCGTGGCAGAACTCTATCAACGGAAGACCCAGTGTTTTACAATTTTCACGAGATAGCTCTAACAATTGTTCTTAACTTCTGTGTAAGCATCAATCTACAATATAATATTTTTTTGGTGTAATATTAAATTATGTCATATTTTAGGGATCATAGAGCTCATTCATACCATATTTAGAAATATATAAATTAAATAACAAAATAAGAAATAATAGACAAAAAAAATAAAGAAATAAATAAATAAAAATACTAATCTAAAAAAAAAAAATTAAACTTAAAGTAAAATAATAATAATAATATCTTAAACACAATAATTTCTATTTACAATATTTACATTCAGCCTGAGCAACTCCAAACCAAACTCTTACCCCAACTTATGGAGAAAAGAGCTGGACTCAATTTCAAAAATTTACAGCAGGGAAAGTTCTTGTTTTTCGTTAAAATTTCAGAATTTTTATGGCAATAAAATAATAAAAAATGTTGGATCAAAATTTTTAGGTATTTTTAATTTTATTAATTTGAAAAATTAAACATTTTCTATTGCTAATAGTAATAAACTAGTATTAACATTTTTTATATTGTTGTTTTTCCGTGGTTGTTATGACAATAATCAGATTTTAATTTTACTTATCTGTATGAAATATATAGTAAGGGGATTGTCATTCTGATTAATAAAGAGATAGCTGTTTTGAAATAGCGCATATCTTTTTTTTTTTTTGACAACTTCAATGTACATGTTTACGCTTCCAATAAACATTTTATAATATTTAATTCAACTTTATTTTACATATTTACAAATATTTTCACATTTTGGCTAAACATATTTTTCTATAAGTACATATTTTAGTCCATGTCCTATTTTACATAAAATATTTGTATTAATTTTCTTCATTTCACGACTTAAAATGCTGGAAATTGCCCTTCACTTCCGACTATTACAGCACTTACTAGACAAAAGGTCTATACTTCCTATTCATTACAAAAGGCTGATCTACATGACTATAATAAGGACCACTAAAACTTCAAATTCCTCTCGTATCCAATCCTAACAATCCAAAATCCTTCGTAAAATCCTCAATGCTCCTTACTATGTCACATATAAAATCATACATAAATACCTAAATGTTCCGTATATAAACCATCTAGCTCGAACCAGATATCAATCCTTCCATTATAAACTCACTAACAACACAAACCCACTAGTTTCTGACCTTGGTTCCTCTTCCATTCTTGAAGATCCTACGAGGTCTCTAAAAAGAAGATGGTCTCGAGACCTTCTACTCTAGCAATGTTATTACAGTCTTACCAATGGGTAGTTTTTCTACGTGTCTTTATCATACCATTGTAATCTAACATTACATCTACTAGAAGTATATTGTATTCAACTGTAATGTAAATTTTAATAAATAAATAAAAAACGAAGTATTTCACAGTGTTTAAGTTATTTTCTTAAGTAGACATTTTATTCAATATTTTCGTTTTCACTCGTTCATTTTATATATATATTTTTTTAATATACAAGAGTTTTCTTAAGTTCTAGACAGTTAATTTTAAAACTTAATAGTTTCTGTAGAATTTCCAGTTCGCTGTCCTCTCCATGAGTTTCAAGAGAATAAATAAATAATAAAGGCTTAACGAACCCGAAGGTTCGATGCCGATACCACTAATCGCTACATACATCCTTCCAGTGACGCCCCTCCAAACCCAATTCCAATAAATCAGTTTTAACGCTATCCTCCCATCTACGTTTCGGTCTACCCCTCGGACGTTTACCCGTTGGTTCAGTGTTTATTACCATTTTAGGGATCCGCTCGTTACTAAGCCCTACAACCTTACATGCCCATCTTGTTTCAAGAGAAACCTAATTCAATTTTAACAATTTCGCATAATGACTTCGATTGTGAATTTAATGTTCAGTTAACAAAAATTAAAAAACTTCTAGACTTTTTCTGATGCATGAATTTAATATTAATAATAATAATTTAAATACTTAATATTTTTTATCTTTAATTGCCTTTTTATTGAATGAAGTGGATGGAATTTAGAAACTTGAATGGTCTTGGTTTCAGTACTTTGTAAGGAAGCACTGTTTTTAGAACAAAGGTTTTACAAGGGAGTAATTTTTTCTAGATTACACTCAACTTAAAGATTTTTCCCCAATTAAAGGTACCCATTATGAGGCTGGGTGAATTCCAGGAGAGCTCCAGAACCCACAGGGTTGATTCATGGTTATAATGTAACAGTAAATAATTATCTATCGCAACCGGAATCGAACAAGGATCCTTGGAGTCAATAGCACTGTGCCTTATCACTGTACCACCTGTAATAATTTAAACTAAATTCTAACTTTAATTCACCAATTCGGGTAAGCTGTTTTCGAAATAAAAGTAAAAAATTACCATGATTGTGTTAGAACCGTTAGTTTTAGGATATCTTTGACGTAAAAGTAATATTTTTAACGAAAACTTATTTCTTATGTCATTTAATAATATACTGGTTCACCACGTTACTTTAAAAGAAATTCCTTCCTCTTTAGAAAATATAATTTGAAGGGTGTTTCTTTTTTTTTTATTCAGAAACGTAGTTGTCGGTTGGAGAGAAAATGAAAAATGAAAAAGGCAGTTATGCCCCGACATGAATATAAATTCCTTGTTAGCTAAAAGGTTGCAGTGAAAAGGTGATGGTCTGTGAGAGCTGAGATCGTATACGGCAGAAACCCATCCATTCCTGCTCATTCGGCCTCGAGGTAAAAGCATTTCCTCTGGTTTGGGGGGGGGGAGGGGAGACAAAAGCACTAAACACGGGACCAGAGGGTTATGAAATATCAAAGTGAAAATCCATTTTTCACGGTATGAAATGCTCTCCACTGCTCATAATTAGTGGTTTCATAAAACAAACCCACAGATTTTTTTCACATGGTGTTTTGGAAACTACGTTTCTTAATTGTATTTTTTTTTATTTATGGCAAATCACAGCAATGGTGATTTTATACTATGAACACCAATGTTCAATCTTCCCAACGAAGCGAACTTTAACTTAGATAAATATCGATAAACGATAAACGATCCAATTTCATCCAAATTATACAATAGTCAAAAGTAATAAAAAAATTTATTTATATTAATAAAAATTCACCCCTGAGATTAATGTAATATAAATAATAGATTTTGGAATATTTTTGCCTAAATTAATGTTTAAAATATTCACAACAAAATGAAATATAGAGCTAACAAAGAATAAAAATTCCAAATAAAGAATAACTTTTAAAAAATTTAAAATCATTTGATTTTCCCATTATATTTAGTAGAAAAAAAAATTGATTTTATCATTGATATTATTTATCCTTTTATATTAATGTTTATTCTCTCGTATTAATAATTATTCTTTCATTTATATTACTGATTATAAAATCACATTATTAATTATTCCATATATAAAAAAAATTATTACATTACATGCAATACACATTGGTATGTCTTAATATATTAAAAAAAAAAAAAAAAGGAATTCGAAGTCAACTAGGTGTAATTCTCGTCAATATTTTTAAAATGAGTACTATCCCTAACACTACAAACAAAAAATCAATAGTTACCGAAATTTATAACACTATAATTAAAATATAATATAATAATTTAATTTCTAACAAACACGACTGAATCTAGTTTCTTTAAACCCGATTGTTTTAGTAAATCCAAAGCATTATTAAATTTACATAAATTATACTCAGTTAATTACTAGAAGATACTAAATTATTTCATAACAACAAAAATATAAAACTTAAATAAGTAATTATTAATTGTGAAAAAAAGCGCTAAACTCTTGATATAAAATGATACAAAAAAGTACTTTAAAAATTAAAATAAAAGTTTGAAAATCTAAAAATATTATATATAACTATGTACTATACAATTTACTATAAGATAATTTCTTCATCAAAACGAAATAAGGAATATTTAGCCTAATAGATTTAAAAAATAGAAACATACCTTCATGTTTTCAAGTGCGTCAACTTGGAAAGCACATTTGAAACCGGAACCTAAAAGCGGTAAATAATAAATTAAAACAAAAAAAAACAAATAAAATTCAATAACAACTGAAAACATGAATATTAAAATAATTATAAATGTAAATGAACTTATCAAGACTAATTGACATAATGATTTCTTGTGAGTAATTTTGGAACATTATGACCAGTTTATTTTATTACAGAATTTTTAATTTAAATAAAATTATAATATTAATCATTAATAATGAAATTAAAAAAAAATAAATGGACTTTTGCAGTGAAACTTCTAACTACAATAATAGCATTTATGAGGTGTCAATTTAAAATAAAATGTAATAAATGTGACTTAATAATAAACAAGAAAGCCGAATAACTCAGTAAGGCACTGCACTCGGATTCGAGTTCAACAATGACAGATAATTATTTATTTTGTATGGGGTACTCCGGGGTATTCTTGGTTGGGAAAAACCTGGCGATAGAGCACGCTTATGACCAAATTATCTCCTTGCGAAGCTGCTTCCTTACCAATTACTTGTGTTCAGTGATTGGTAAAAAAGCAAAGATATATTTTTTATTTATTGGTACATAAGGTTTTAGTGTTTACTCATAGTGCCGGTCTAAGGGCAACCGGATACCTTGTTCAAAATTATAAGTATGATATAAACAGTCGACAAATTAACTTATTGTGACAATTGCAAGATAATTAAAACTGATTCGGATTAAAGAAAAAATCGGATCACTGACATAAGACAAAAATTATAAATTTATTTACATAAAAATATTTTTTTAATAACTAGTCATTGATCTGAAATTTAATTTTTAACTATCTTGTTATGAAATAGTCGGTATATAACGCTATATAAACTGTAATATATGACTAAATAAAATGTAAATAAACAGTTTAATAACTCAAAAAATGCGAATTTTGATACATGCATATAATTTATGCAGTAAAACATAAGTCATAAAATTTAAGTAAAAAAAATCTTTTGAGATATTACAGTATAGAACTGTATAAATCTAACCATTATTTTTAAGATTACATGTACACCTCAAAATAACAATTTTTGGAGATATTATAATGTTCAACTGGGGCAGCGATATGCACTACAAACAAAATTATTTTTGTATTTTTTTTTTATGGGGAAGTTCGGATTATATAATGGTTCGGATTAGCGAGTCCACTGTAATAGGATTTTTTCATTCATGCCGCCCAAATACATCGGGTTGCTACATTACACAGCATACTGATCAATCCGAGATCGGACATATATAAATTACACATTTTTATATGATATAATATAATAGAAAGATAACATTTTTTTCCACAGTTTTCGTTTATAATTAATACCAGTCTACAAACTAAATACAAGTTTTTCAATTTATTCCTTTCCCTTCCATTTCACAACCCTTATTACATTTGATCATAAAATTCTAAATATTATAACAAATATTAAAAATAATAAAGTAATAAATAAACATGCTCCTCTTGATAACTCCCCTACTCATTAATTTCCATGCATGTGGTGGTGGATGATTCCCAGGGAGTCAAGTATTATATTCTCTGTCAACCTAGCCACGTTCTGGACATCGACCCCGAGCTCCTCCATGAAGCTCCTAGTTGTGCTGGGAATCGTTCCACGGGCTCCGAATCAGAGGCCTCTCACGTTGAAGTCTCGTTCTCCGAAGCCCCCACGGAACTTCTCCTTGAGGAAAGGGATGGTTAGGGAATTTATCGTAGATTTCCTTCTTTTCCCTATCTATCTTAATTGCCTAGTCAAGGTCGTTATTTTCATATCTCACGGTGGGATCCAGAATGATTGCCGACTTCCCCTTCTTAGGAAAAGCAACTATATCTGCATATCTTGTGGATCCATCCGTATATACACAGTAGACCTCGTCATAGCAGGAAAATCTCTTTCCTTTAGGAGCTTCATTAACTCGTACTCCACTCTCTGATGTCGGCGTGTTAAGAGGAGGGAGTTGTTGGGCCATTCCCGGGGTGTTTCCGGCTCAAATGCAACAGAGGGACCCAACTTCTCTATCCTGTCCGCTGACATCTGGGACTCCACGTAGGGGTGCATAATTTTTGTTCAATTTCAGGGCATTGGACCATTCAGAGCCCGTAAGTATTTGCTTATCGTATATAAACTTATTTGCTCTCGGGGTCTCTTTTAAATGGCGTACTCCAATGCTTTGCCATCTGCAATTATCCCATTTCTCGAATGCATTTTCACGAAGCGACAATCTTAGAGCTTTCCCACTCCATATCAACGCCCAATTTATCGGCACATTCAGCGATAGTAAAGTTGTAGAATAAGGGAGTGTACTAGATGTGTTAGGGTTGAAATGTTTAACATATGCCTTGTTTCAAGGTGATTCCTAAATTTTTATTAAGGAAGGGAATTAAGGAAGGGTTTTGAACTGATGAGAATGACCTTGGTTTTTAAGATGAGTACAAAAGAAACGAGCAAATCGATATGAAAAAAATGAAGTAAACAAGTATTAATTGTTTATTGTAATTTAAATTGTAGTTCTGGTAGAGTGCGAACACTAAGAAATAAATAAAATGCATACAATTGCTAGCTCAATATATTGTTAACCTAAGAATTGTGTCATAATAATAAAATATTACGCAGAAAACTTCTAATTGGCTACTTATTTTTCATATTATTTCTCCGCATTATTAAATAAAGTTTGAATAAATTCTTGGACGAAGGAGAAGGTAGGAAGAAGGAGAGAAGAAGGAGATATAAATGAAAGCATTAAAAAGATAGCTGGTGAGGACGACCTGATTTCTGATAACACAGGCCCCTACTGATAAGGGCTTCGAGCTCTCTCCCTTCTACTGACACGTAGCTCCTCGTGGGAAATAAAATGTCTTCAAATTACGTGACCTGTCTTAATCAAATTCCCCCTCTCGCATTTATTCTAAAACTCCCTTCCTCCTCAGACTTATTTATCAAGTATAACAAGTATTTTATTTTGTTTTTAGAAAAAGTTTAAACAAAAAAAAAAAATTGAAGTTACAAGTTATCACAGTTGTAATGTAAAGAAATATGAAGTTGTATGTGTTTTTTTTATTTTTGATGATACTGATATATTTGTGTAACCATCCTAAGAGAATTTCCTCCTCTCTTATCTTGTTCAGGTTGAAACTACAATTGTGATTGCACTAATAAGAAAACACAATCAATGATATCAAGACACTTTTCCAAGTTTTCTTATTATTTTATGTAAACTTAAGTTATTGAGTATACATAAAATACAACCGGAAGATTATTGATTGACCGTGTGTATAGATGAATGGAATATGGGTCCGGGTGCGGTAAAAAAAAACTCTAATAGTAACTAGGTATACTATTTTTATTGAGGCAACGTTTCGCCCCACGTTGCAGGGTTTCGTCAGGGCTAAAAAATATACAAACACTTGACATAGTTACAAAAAAAAAGGAAAAACATAAGTGGAAAATAACAGGGGTATATAATGAAAAGTACAATATAATAAGAAAAATTAAAGGTTGTAAACAGTAAATGAAAAGGGTAATAGTAACAGATAGATAAGAGATAAAATAAGAGAAGAAATATTAAAGAAAGTACAAATTAAGAGATGAAAAAAGAAAAGAATTAAATCAAATGATGAGATAAAATAAGAGAAGAAATATTAAAGAAAGTACAAATTAAGAGATGAAAAAAGAAAAGAATAAAATCAAATGAGACAGAATTCATACCAGTTTTGACGGAAGTCAAAGTCAGAGTGAGCCGTTTGTATTGGGAGGAGTGGGGATGGCAGTTTAGCACGCCACAATAACGAAAATAATTTTAAAGTAAACATTGTAAAAAAAAAAATTAAATTAGGTAAACAATAAATGGTAATATACATAGGAGATATTTACAAAATTATAAAAAAAAAAAAAAGAAACTAGAAAGGAGTAGCTCTAGATAGACAAGCGTGGAGAAGGCTCATTTGGGCAGTCAAAAATCCACAAGGTCTGTAGAGCCAAAAAAAAAAAATACTAAAATATATATTCAGATCTTAGCAATTTATTCAATGATAAATTATTTAGGAATAAAAATTCTGAATGAATTTTATATATTTAATCATTCTGTCAATTCATGGCTCATATATTGGTGAAGTGAAATTAAAATTATTTAATAACTATTAAAAAAATTAAAAACTGTACCACTACAACCCATTAAGGGTTAAGGGTACTGTTACTAGTCCAACGGTTGTGCAAGGAGGTGATTTTGCCAGAATCACGCTCGACCACCAGATTTTTACCGAAAGGGTACCCAATTAATGAGGCTGAATAGACCCTAGGAGAGATCCAGAACCCACAGGGTTGACTCACGACTACAGTGTAACAGAAAACAATTGTCTACCCAGCCGGATTCGACCCGGGTCCTTGGAATTAGTAGCTTCGTGCCTTACCACAGTGCCACCGTGCTCCCTATTTAATAATTTTGGTGACATCTAAATAAATATTTACATGTTAATATTTATAATATTAACAAGTTTCATTTAAGTTTTAAATAAAAATATCGAAAAAGAAAAAATACACAATCACACTCACCTTTAAAACACTTTTTTTATTCTTTCGTTTTTCATCAATATTCAATATCTTCTATTAGTTTATTATATGTTATTATACTTTGTTTTTAATTCTTGGCTTTCCAACGGTATATAATGAGTCTATATTACTATTTTATATTCCATATGTAGGCAAGTAAGATTAAAAAGAAATCAAATAAGTAGTCTTAATCACAACGCAAAATAAAGAATTAAATACAACTTCATTTTCCAGATATAGATTTAGCTTAAGGTTTAATCTTGTTAGAATAAATCCTGTTTGCAGGTTGGTTTTTCAGCCTCCCTAAGGGATAGGCGTTTCCTTATCCCAAGAAAACCCTTAACTGAAAAAAAAACTACAAGTAACCAGTGGGAAAAAACGTGATAAAGAAGAAAGAAAGGTCAGTTAGGGAATTGTATAAAACCTGTCCCGTGTCCATATTAAACTTATATCAACAGAAAATGATTAAATTCATGACAATTTAAGCATTGAAATTTGGAGGAGATGGATAACCAATAACATAAATAAATAACAAATTAAAGTTAAATAAATATTCAATTATATAAACTGGAAAATGTTGATAAATAATATTCATTTGCTTGAAGTTATATGTATATATGTTTTTGTCTATATTGATATTTTTAAACACACTTATGCCCTATACAATTATTTCAAATCCATAATTAAACAACTCGAGGGGGTGAAATTCAAGAACTAGGAAGTTATTGTATTTTATTTATAAATGTCTCCTGGCAAGAAAAGATCTCTCTCTCTCTCTCTATACATACATACATACATATATATATATATATA
>NW_027114036.1:164748-174158 GCF_000696795.3 Halyomorpha halys
TATATGGATTATAAGCCTCAAAACCCGTTACTACGGCTTATGTAAATTACAAGAATATTAAATGCAAATTTCTCCATGAAGCAGAGGGACTTAACTTGACTTGCGGTGGCCATGTTTACATAGTATGATTGGTGTTTGTGCTGTGCTCCCAAGTAGTCATAATTGACTATATGTACAGTCCAGAAAACCTCCTAAAACATTAATTAATTGGAACATTACTTAACTGCGGGGTCTGATCTATTTAAAGAAGAGTTCGTAAATATTCACTTCACAAAGAGATTTTCACTAGAATTAGTGACCTGGACAGAACAGCCTACAAAAAGTTTTGAAATTATTGATGTGAATGTAAATTTGTTTTTAAGATTGTCCTTGAAGATGACCGAACCGGTTAAACGTTGGATTTTTAAAGAAATAAAGAGTGATTTGAAACAAATTGGATTTTATTTAAACAAGAATAGGACTTATATTCAGTTTGGAATATATAAAAAATTGTTTCAATTAAGATAGTATATGTAAAAAAATTAATAGTAAGGATTTCATAATAAGCATAAGAGACCGAAATGTTTTTCAGTTGACATAAAAAATAAAATAAAGAGTATAAAAAAATAATTATAGGATTAAAACTTATTATTTATATTTAAAATAATCTTATATTTTTTTTACTTGATGATTTATAGGTTGAGATGCTAGTTAAAAAGCTTTATAACTCTATTATTTTATTTCAAACTTAAAAATAATTTATTAATTAAATCAAAAATTAGTATCCAATTATGTCTCAACACTTTATTTTTCACTAGTCCAACGTTTCGGCCATTCTAGCCATCTTCAATACAATCTCTTCCTCACATTAATTTAAAGTTTCTTTTGCAGGCTATTCTGCCCAGGTCATTTTCTTTATTATAAGTTACAAGCCTATTTGTTTAAAATTTATAATCATTAACATTTAATTTTCCTCTTTAAGATAATCAACAATTAAATACACCACCATATAACAAACCATTTATTATGTTAGATAGATATAATATAATAAATGGTTTGTTATATGGTGGTGTATATAATTGTTGATAATCTTATAGAGGAAAATTAAATGTTAATGATTATAAATTTTAAATAAATAGGCTTGTAACTTATAATAAAGAAAATGACCTGGGCAGAATAGCCTGCAAAAGAAACTTTAAATTAATGTGAGGAAGAGATTGTATTGAAGATGTCCTTGAAGATAGCTAGAATGGCCGAAACATTGGACTAGTGAAAAATAAAGTGTTGAGACAGAATTGGATACTAATTTTTGATTTAATTAATAAATAATTACCTTGTCTCAAAAAATTTTGAAATAATATAATTTAAAATAATGTTAGTAAAAGTTGTATTTTCAATAATAGTTTTCCTACATTCCAGAGCCTGACTGAATGATAAGTACCAATATATCTTTTGACAAAACTTAGTTGTGAAAGGAAGAAAAACTTGGCTTTATGAATACAGTGACAGGAGAAATAGGTTTATACGGAGGAATCGCTATTGTGTAGGTGAGTGAAGGTTTAGACGAATAAGGTGAAAGATGGCTGGCAATATGAGGCAAAGTCAATAAGTCGAGAGCACATTCCGTGCGCCTCCAGGAAGCAAAATGTTTTCACAACTCCCATAGGGTCCCGGTAATAAAAGGGAATTTCCTGACCTATTGTTTCGGGGTTATAGGGACGATATATCTCGATAAAGGGAAGGGACTTCCTTGTGTAAGTCAGGGCTTTATGGCGGTAGGTCGCATGGTTACTGTCCCGACTGCTTTGTTCAGTGGGAACCCTTAGTCAAATGTATTCAATAGAAGAATGTATCTCATTTATTAAAAAATAAAAAAAAAAATGTAACTGGATGTTTATTTATCAAATTAATCTAATATATAAAAATGCCATAAACTACACCAAAGGGCACACACCGAATCTAATTAAAGAAGTTATGACTAGAGATACAAAATATCTCTAAAAAAAAAAAAAATCTACAAACTTAATTTTTTTAGATTAAATGACCTTTACAACGGTTGTATTAACGTAAAAATTGGATAAAATGCAGAGGAGTCATGAACGATTATATGAACAATGGTCACAGATAGACCAAAAATCCTTCAAATAAGTCAAAGTGACCACTTTCTAATTTTTAATTTCTTTGAAAAATTATATTTCAGGGCTTCAGACGGCACTAAAAACTAATATCGAGGTGTATATAGTTGACCGTAAATTACTGATAGGAGAAGACGGTGTCGGGGGGTGCGGTCAGCAAAGGAACAATATAAATAAACAAAAAATACTTATGCCGACGTTGCGACCTGATTTTCAGGTCTTCATCAGGGCTATAAAATCAAAAAGACAACAACCATCATTTAGAGAGAGAGAAAAAAAATTATATAAATAAAAATAAAAAAAAGGTAAAACTATAAATAAAATAATAATAATAATAAAAATAAATGAATACAAATATATAAAATAAAATAAATAATAGACTAAAAAAGTAAGAAAAGACATAAAAGAAATATACATAATAATGGAATGAAAATATAAATTAGTTGATTACTACCTATGGACAAGACAGTAGTAGATTGATTACATTATTATTTATAGTAATATAAATGTGAGCAACAAGTAAATGATACAGTGGAAAGAATCTATAAAGAATTAGTTAAAGAAATTAGGAAAGAACAGGGGATAAGAAGAAATAAATGGAGAGAGGGGAATGTTCCTTTGCTGACAGCACCCCCCGACCATCTTCTCCAATCAAAAACTAATATCATTTTTTTCCCTATAAATAATTTTCTTGACCTAGTTTACTGAAATCCTCATTATTTTTTGTGAATAAAAAATCAGTTAATAGATTCATTTTTTTTTACTGAAAAAATCAGAATAGTTTTACCTATAAACTTACCGGGCAAATCCTGAACATCTAGCAGCACATAAAATACTAACAAACAATTATTTATATATTTGATTGTATGTCAATCTATTTGTTTCTTTCTGAAGAATAAGAAAAAAATATTACTGATACTACTAAATAATTTTTAATAACTAAAAATTAAAAAAACATAATACACCTTTAATTGCTGGTAACTGGGAGGAAGATAAATTCCATTGATTTACAATTGCTGTTTTTGATTTTTTTTTTAACAAAGGAGCATCTACTGCGATTCTTAAGACCTTGATTTAGAATGGTAGTATTTTTTTTTTTTTTTTTGTTTGGTACTTGATTCTGCTCTCCAGACTTCACTAACGAAAAGCACCAATGACATTAATATTGTTTTATAAATAAGAATGTTTTTATCTGGTTTTAATCTAAATTTTCTATTGAAAAGAGGATAGAGCATTACCAACCTAAGGTATAAAGTTCCTATTAACACCGTTTCATTACTCTTCTTCGAGCGATAACGTCATCTCCGTCAGAGAAGAAGAGGAGGAAACGAACTGGCGAGAAAGCCCTTCATCAAGGAAACAATAAAACGATCTATTATGAGAGCTAAAGGTAAAAAGCTAGACAAATATAAGAAGAGAGAGACACGGGGACATAATGAAGATGACCCATTACTCTCCATCTCTCTCCTTTACTCTATTAATCCGGAGGGGGGCGAAGAGATGGGGGGTCAGGAAATTACAGTCCACAGAAGGCCCCCCACCAGATAAGTTCTACCTCTCATTTCTCATCTTTTTTCTCTTAGCTACAGTTACTCCCTAGCTAGGGCAAATCCTATTCTCTTCTTTTGTACCTTCGGCCTCTCAGAGCTTAGGGCCCTGTCTCTTTGTACTTTTTAAAAAGTATTCTACCTCTCCCTCTCCTGTAATTAGGGCCCGACTCCGCCCGTCATTGATCCAACCATTATGGTAATTCCAGAAGGGTCGTGTGGGTAAATCACATCTCGTAATTAAAAAAAACATTTTAAGGAGAAAATAAAGATTTATCGAATTTATTTTTCTTACAGAGTGAGCGAGAAAACTCGGAAATGAGTCGAATACTTGAACGGAAAAAATATATCGCCGTCAAAATAATCGCATTTCACAGATCTAATCATATATGTTTTAATTATTATAGATGCAGGATTTATTTTTAATTCTGATTTTAAAAACTAAGATATTTAATCTGCGTACCAATAGAAGGAAAACGATAGCCGCCACGATCGTTTCATACAAGACGTCATTTAGACATAAACAAACATTTTCCTATGAAGGGCAAAGTCATCTTACCCATGATTGTCTGTTATGTAGAAATTTCATTTCACTTAAATTTTTTTTTTATTATCTTTATTGAAATTAACAACTGTATATTACATTCAGTAAATTTGATTTTACTTAAAATGGAGTGTTACTGGCGTGTAGAGAAACTACTCATTGGTACCACCCTAATGACATTTTACATTAGCTGGTCTCGTGGCCATGTTTTCAGGCGCCTCGGAGGATTGTCAGGAATGGAAGAGGATGCAAGATTAGAAACTAGGGGGTTTGAGTGGTTAGGGAGTTTATAATGGAGGGAGTGATATCTGGTTCGGGCTAGATTGGTTTGGGGTGGATCGGTTACATAGGGAACATTGAGGTCTTTATGTATGATTTTATTTGTGACAAAGTAAGGAGCATTGAGGATTTTGGATTGTAAGGATTGGATACGAGAGGAATTTGAAGGTTTAGTGGAGCCCCAAAGCTCAACTCCGTTTATCCAGATTGGCCTTATTACAGTCATGTAGATTAGTCATTGGAATGAGTTGGAAGTTTAGACCGTTTGTCTACTAAGTGCTGTAATAGTTGAAATCGACGAGCAGTTTCCTGTCTTTTCAGTCTTGTGTGAGGATTCCAGGTTAATTGTTTGTTCGAATGTAGTCCAAGGTAGCGGATCTGTTCGACAGGGGTAAGAGTAACATTATTAAATGAAACTGTAGAGCAGTCGGTAAATTACCTAAACTTAAAATTAGTATCACAACAACAAATTTCTTACAACTATCGAAAAAGGGTTAGGCAGTGGCAGACAATTGGCTGAGTGTTTTTTCGTAGGCTTAATTTACTATATAATGTGCTACATTGAGCCTTTGAAGAAATATCTAGTGTATAAAACCAGTTTCACAAAAATATAATTAGATAAAAAAAAAAAAAGAATTATTTTCTAGTTAACATTAAATCAAATATAAACTATTAAATTTTTATTGGCAGTATGAAAATTAAAATACCTTGAAATTATTCAATAAATTTAAACAATAATATTATTTAATAACATAAATTTAATGATCTTACCTTAACAGCTAGATGTTTTCTTGAAGTTCACTCACTATCTGCAGAGGTCTTCAAACCCAGTTGATTTCGAAACGGATAAACCGAAAATTCCCGGCGGAAATTAAAAACACTTATTTATCACAAAACATACATCACTTTTCCACAAATATCTATAATGCAAGTAAATAATTCGACACAGAACCGACCGAACGCGAAATATAAAATTTGAGGGTAAATCGTTTCATCTCACCCTCACCAGCGATTCTATTGCTCAAAGAGATTCAACTGAATATTTATTTTTAACTACGATTTTATATCTCTTAAACCAGCAAACTTTCGTCCTAAATAATATTTTTATGTTTTAATTACTAAATACAATACTTACTTAAACATGTTTAAAGTATATGTGTATATTTCATGTGAATGTTAATTTACATTTCATAACAAATAGTCCAAGAGTCCTGAAGAAAATAGGAAGCAGTCACCCTAATTTTTGATTACTTTAATCAAAACTATTTATAAATTACCAGTCAATATTAATGAGTCTGCCAACTAAACTATACCAGCGAAACCACAAGACGTAGAAATATTTATTAGCAATCAAATTAAAGCTAGTTTAACGTTTATCTTTGTAGGAGAAGTTGTTCCCATGAAACTTGCCAAAATAAATTTTAAAAATATTGATTTCTAGTTGTTCAGAAATAACTTTTGTTAAAAAAAAAAAAAAAAAATACCTCATGTACCATAAGACGTACAGATGTCTACTAGCAATTAAATCAAAACACGCTGAATGTACTATTTAGTTGTTTATAATTAGTTTATTTGTAGATGTAGTAGTTTCCATGAACTTTTTCAAAATAAATCCACAAAACGTTCATTGCTTGATAATTGGAAAAAACGTTAGATTTATAAAAAAAAAAATATTTACCTCAGGAACTGCTAGTCGTACAGATGTATATTTGGCCTCATATTTTAGAGAATTTACTCTACTTTAAATAATACTATGACTTTTTTTTTTTTGTAATTCTAAGGATACGGAGTTACGAAAGAAAAATGAGGGAACATTTTATGTTTTCTGGAATAAATTATATACTTCAATATTAACTTTTTAATGACATTTACTGTATCCATTGTATAGTCAAGAGAAACTGAACTCTGAATTAACTGAGAATTCACAAACGGATTCTTTGTATCTTAGGAACAGCTTCCTGTGAGGAAAATATCTTCTTCTCTAGCTATGATTGGAAAACTCATCATTTTGGACTTGTAAGTATATATAGTTTTATTAGTATAATTAATAATAAGTAATAAATGGGGTGTAATAATATTTTATTATTATAATATTACGGGGTTTTTTTTCCTCTTCGACTCTAGTGCTAAAAGTGATATGGGCGATTCTCAGGTATAGCTACATTCCTAGGTCGAAAATTACAAGCAAGTGACTCATTTTCAAAAATTTTCCAATTTTTCATGTGACTTCCAGGCAGTATGGAGCAAAAAGTAATTAAAATTACATTTGACTGTGATTAGTATTTCGATTAATTTGGTCCACCTACTATTTGTAATTTCGGACAATTTTTCCAATTACAGATGGTTCATCAAGTATTTGAAATTACAAATCAAAATTGTAATTTTATTTTCACATTATAGTGATAGGAAATTAATTGTAATTACAATTAATTTTATTCTTACAATGCTTCTTTGGTTCATAAACAGCGGTATGAATATAGCTCATATCACTTTTTTTGGGGCTATACTTAACCTGTTCAACTTGTTGGTGCTATGGAAGAGATCTTAGCAGCCGACCTAAAAAGGAATCCCGAATATTACCGAAAGCAGGCGGACGCGACCGAAGAGTGGAAAGCGTAAGGACGTAAGGTTTTTCTCAAAAAATAATACATATGTTCCGAGTTTACAGAAAAGAGTTTTACGATAATTTATTTCGTATGAGTTGTTATAAATTATGATCCAGAATTTTGAGATCACAAAATAGTTTGTTTATTAGAAGAAATGATTGTTTTTTTTTTTAAATAATATAAATTAGGGTGAAAAATTTAAAAAAAGAAAAGTAAAATAAAAAAAAATTAAAAATATCATTCATTTGAAAGACAATGGGCTCACTACCATAATAAGAAAAACAAGTGATGAAACCTTGGATATTACAAAAGAAATTAAATCACCCATCAGACTAAGAAAAATCTTAAATTTCCCAATTCTGTATTGAATAATCAGAAATCAATGATTAAAAACAAAATAAAAAGTATTTATACCAAAAATCCTTATCAAAATCTAATAATTTCAAAGTAAAATAATACTTGGGATATTAAATCCTAAATTAAGTATACAATTTCAGAAACAGCAAAATATGGTTTTTAATTCTATGTAAAATAATATATGTATACATAAAAGAGCTAAAGCTCTAACAGAGTCATGAATATATAAGATGTGATTGGATGATTCCAAACACAAAGCTCTAAATGTTGTTTTACACCAATAATATTGCTCATAATACATTTTATTAAATAGTTATTGTTATTTTTTAAGTATTCACTCCAAAAATAACATTTGCTAATAGCATTCGATTCGTTGATAGTGATAACAACTTTTACTTATTGATTGGTGTAAATTGGAGGTAAAACGTTAGACAATGGGAGGATCAGGCATATTATGTTTTATGAGGAACTATTATCAGAACTTTTTTATTTTTATTATTTACCATTCCTGATCTTTATGCATTTGCTGAAAGCTACTGACAGGAGAACATACAATAGTTTTTTCTATATGCACTTTTATGCAAATTAATTCCTTACAGGAACCTAATTCGGGAGTGGGGGTAGTCCCTCATAAAACGGGAGTGGTTAAGTTTCCGGCATAACAGTTTATATATAAGTTGAAAACCTCAGGTATAAATAAAAAAGTTATTAATATTTTAGTTAGAATTTGGGTTGGTAATGACATTAAACTTTTAACAATTGAAACAGCAGGCATCAAAATGTTAATAAAATTATAATAGCAGTTACTCATTACATTTTGGTGTAAATATACCTTTCAACAGCAGTAAACCACAAAACAGTCATCGTTTCAGGTAATACCAGAATTGAAAAAACAAGACAGTATAATAAAAATGTATTTAACTTTGTGATTTATTTACGATTAGCTATATCTATAAATAAAATAGTGAATTGATTCTGCTACATGCGCTTCGTGGGAATAATTAATGAAGATAAAATAAAAATTTTTTTTTTACCACTATAGCCAATGAAGGGTCGGGTTGCAGTACTTCGTAAGGAAGTACCGTTACTAAACTAATGATTGTACAAGGAGGTGATATAGTCAGAATTATGCTTGACCACCAGATTTTCCCCCAATTAAGGGTACCCACTTTATGAGGCTGAGTAGGGTAGAGTTCCAAACCCACAGCTAAAATAACAGGATAAATAACTATCTGTTACAGTCAGATTCAAACACAGATCCTTGGAGTAAGTGGTACAGCACCTTACCACTGAGCCATGCTTCTCCCAATTAATAAAGACACTACCACAAAAATTAGAGTAAGGTAGTTTGAATAAGTGTATGATATACTCCAAAAGTAATGATATTCATATCCCACCAAGTATAGGCAGTTGGAGAACCTGGTAGCTGAGCGGGTTGGAGCCATATTCTCAGAGTGGTTTAATTCCCACCTGAGACAGTTAATATTAAAGAAAAGAAGCTAAGTTAAACTAAACAATTACAACACGAGGAGGCCCCTCATCTCCGGCCTTAAAATAGCTCCTTTGAATGGATAGCTCATATGTGATATTAAACATAACATGTAACCTTAAAATACCAAAGGTAGTAAAAGGTAAGACACAACACGAATTACTTTTTCTTTTTTCACAGTAATGCATTTATTAATTCACTTTTATTTCTGTTCTAGAGGGTTCGAAAAAAAAAAAAAAAAAGTAAACAATGATTAATGAGTGGTATAAAACTTCACTATAAGTGGCGGGAAAAACTTTGACTGGATGTAAAAAGTAAACACAAAAAAAAAAAATTAATGATTAAGATTTGTGAATAGCATTTACAATAATGTTAATGTTAGAATATTAATGATGTTAATGGTTAATGGTTACCATGTTAATGATAGAATATTAATGATGTTAATGGTTAATGGTTACCATGTTAATGATAGAA
>NW_027114036.1:174208-178216 GCF_000696795.3 Halyomorpha halys
TTAATGATGTTAATGGTTAATGGTTACCATGTTAATGATAGAATATTAATGATGTTAATGGTTAATGGTTACCATGTTAATGATAGAATATTAATAATTTTGGACAAATTTAAATACAATTGTTTAATGAAGGAAGAGAGTCTGGGTGGCGGTAAAAAAGGAAGCTCATTAATAATAATGTTAACCTTTTTTTAAATTAAATTGAATCAACTAATAAGCTCATTTTTTTTCTTGCACCATCATTTAATGTATAGCTGTTAATCTTGATAAAATATCAAGATTAATAGTGATTTAATCGTGGAAAATTGAAATTTTCGGAAGTGCAGTAATGACAACTGGCTCGATTTAATACCTTTTCATCTGCTTCAACATCAAAAGGAAATAAGAGGAAAAGAGATAGATGAACTCCATTTACTATTCATAAGAAATAACAAAAAAGCCATACAAACAAAATTTATTCTCAGTTATGATGTTATTGTATCAAGGAAATTGGAGATTAAATTTTAAAAATTAGATAAAAGGTCATAAGTTGCTTAATGAGGCTCAGAACCTGTTTTATATTTTAGTTGAACAACTACAAAATATTAAAGAAATATTTTGAGTATACTTTAATTTTAGTTTAACCTCAAATTATCCAAGTTTACTCAATAGTATAGCTCATTAAAACTGTAATTTTTCAAACTTAATTTGAGCTATTTATGATTTGAATTAGTATTAGATTAAATATTTAAATTGTCATTTAAATTTAAATAAAAAAATATCAAGTATTAGTTGTTGACTGTGGATATTATACGAGGAGATGGTTGCATGTGAGGTCTGCAAAAAACACAAAGAAGTAAAACTTATTTTGATCATGCCAACGTTTCAGCCAGAATTTCAGGCTACATCAGGGCTAAGTACAAAAAACAAGATAATTGTAATTAATAAAATTCAAAAGAGTATAATACGATAACAGATAATGTATGTAAATAAGTTGTACGAGAAGGAAATGTTTCATGTAAGATTTCAAAAGAAGACAAAAGCAGACCTATAAATATTAAAGTTATGAAAGAAGGGAGAATAAGAAAATAATATTTATGCATATACATGATAATAAATAATGTATTTAAATGTAAAAAATCTATAATTATTGAAAATTAAAATTATTAAAAAAAGTGAGAAAGAAAACATACACATAATTAATTAAATATGTAAGTAAAATAACAGAATTAAAATAAGTTTTACTTATTTGTGTTCTTTACTGACCGCACTCAATCATCAAGAAAATTTAAAAAAAATTACATTTCTATAGTTTCGTTTAAATTTTTATACTTCTGTAGTTTTTTTTTGTGGATTATTTTCACTGAGCATCATTATGTACTTGAATTAAAATCTTAAATGTGTAATTAATGTGATCAAATAGCTTTATACTTTATCGCACATCTGGAGAAACATTAACGCAATTGTTGTCAAGATTATGAGAAGTATGCATTTTTAGTTTTTCAAATTGTGAAGCAAAATTAAATATATAACCCCATATTGTGAAATTAAATAGCCATTTAAAAATGTTTTTAGATTTTTAAATTCATTATTTCAAATTTTATGAAGACAACACTTACCTCATTGTTTCTCCAAAATTATGATTTTTATTCAAAATACATTCCATATCCATCCATAAGGCACTATACTAAACTCCCTTTATTTAGATTAGTATCCAATGTTCCGATTTGATTGATGGTCCAGTTTGTATCTAAGGTGCATTTGATGAACTCATAACATTCATACTAATAAAGTTTGTCGTTAATAATTTGACATACTGTTAATGAATTTTCAGCTGTTCCGTTCAATACCTCCATGGTGCCTCTGTCCGCCTATACTGCATCTTAATGCTGAAATAACTCAATTTATCTTAAGAAACAATTTTTCAAAGTTAAAATTAAGCACCGTTTAAGTGCTGTACATCTTAACTTAATATTTTCTAAACTATTATGAGGACTTGGAGAGATGGAAGTAAAAAATACATTATGAAAAGAGTAATTAAATGATTTAAAGTTTTGCACGATTATATATTAAACCAATTAGAGTTAGAAAGTCATCAATTTGGTTTAAAATAAATAACGCTTTTATAAATTGCATACTTTACTTTTGAATATCTATTGTTCATATTAATGAATAGCAATCGAGACAATTATTTTTTATGAGTTATACAATTTTTTTTAAAAATAATTATATTAAATTACGATAATGTACTTTTTGATTCTGTATAGATTATGGCATTTTTGAAATTTTATTAAAGATCACTTTGAAAATATATTGCTAAACCCATAACACCACAGTTGGTTCTGTTTGACTCGGTAACATTATTTGTTCATTTTTTATTTTTAAAAAAGAAGATGTAGGTACATATTATCCTTTCTATGTATTATGAGTTTATTAATATATGTATTTATTTATATATAAATAGAGTATGCAACATTAAAAAAAAAATTGTTAATAAAACCAATGGCCCATTTGCTGTGGTTTGGACTAATTAATTACACTTTAAGCATTATAAAAAAAGAGATTCATTTTTTATGTATATTATACTCTTAAATAAGAAAATATTAATAATTTATATTTTACTGAATTAAAAAAAAAATTAAAATAATAAAGTTTAACAAGCAAGTATACTTAAAGTGTAATTATTGTATTTTATATTATTCAATAGAGAATACAAATATGAACCAAAGTACTGATCAAAGTCTCAAAAGAAGTTTAAAAAAAATTTAAAGATTTAATACTTATCAAAATAATGGAAGGTATCATTAGTAATAAACCTAATAAATTGTTATTTCTTATATCTATCATCACAATGAAATAATCCAACTATAAAACAGAAAGTGTTGAAACAGAACGAAAATTCACTGGTGTTATTAAGAGATACAAAACTTGAATATTTGAGTCTTAGAATGTTCCAGACTGGGTGGTGGGGGAACGGAAGGCGCGAAGAACCGACCAATCAGAGCGTTGCTCTCTCTGTAACTTCGTTATATCTAGTCAACACATCAAACTATATTAGCCACTTTAAAAAAATATGATTCAGTTTAGTTCCGATTGGAATAGTGTTCGGTTTCTGTTATTTAGTTTATTGCTTTTTTCTTTTTTTGTTGTTTCCTTTAAGTTCTGTATTTTTGTATTTATCGCTTTTATTCTCTAATTGTTGTTATTATTATTCTTGGGTAAAAAAAACAAAACTAAATGAGAATACCAAGATGGAAGTTTCTCCCATTAGAGGATTAACGCTGTAAGTTTCCAAATTTATTTAAACTTATATTTGAGCCGTTGAGAGTAAGAGAAATGTAATTCATTCTGTTCCTAATAATATATATATTTTTTTAAATTGTTTAAATGAATTACTGAGTACATTACATTCAAATGCTTTTATACTTAGATATATAATTCAAATAATTAATCGTTAGATTAAGCTCATGACTGACTTGTTTGCAAAAAAAATATATATATATTGTAATCCCTTACTAAAAATTTTATTTTGAGTAAGAAATAAGTTTCCAATTCTTCAAAGCTCCAGGTTTGACTTACATCATTCAACGTATCATTAATAAAACAAAAACAAAAACAAAAAAAACATTTTTTTTATAATTGTTCATTTAAAAAAAAAAAAAACTATTTTAAAATAATTTGTAGTATTAACCTAAATAATTAAAAAAAAATCAGTTGTTAATTTTAAAGAATCAATTGTGAATTATAAATTAATAGCATAGGCTTTGAAAGTTTTAAAATTTTCTTTCTTTTTTTTTAAATCAATTTCATTAGGGAAAAGTTTAATAGGACTTGACCGGTTGGCGTCAAATATGAAAACAGAAAAATAATTTAAATGTTTAATTAATTTATTAATTGTATACAAGATATATTTTTAGATAATATAGCAAAATTTTATAATGAATAGTTTTAAAATGGCAGAAGAACCGGACCTTTCCAAAAACATTAGCTTTAGTAATAAGTTTTTATTAATATGTTAAATCAGAGTTT
>NW_027114036.1:178285-182054 GCF_000696795.3 Halyomorpha halys
GGCATTATTTTTGCTAACAATTTATTTTTATATTATTGGAATTATATTTTTTATAAATATTCTTAGTGTGAGACGTGGGTAAACCATCATTGTATTTAATTTTCAGACCACTTAAGATTCTATAGACATTATCAACATGCTTAAAGATTATTTAATAGGCCACGATTTAAAAAAACAAACAAAAAACTTGTTTGAGTTTAAAAATTAATTTAATAAAGATTCAATTAAAACTGATAAGATGGTGAAATAATATAAATTCGCAGCTTTGTTTCAATAATTTCTTGTCTGTTTTTTTAATTAACAAAAACATTGTTCTTTTTTTACATCCAATAAAACCAGTTTGGTACAGATGCCTAATTTTATTTAAAAATCTACTAGAAAAATTAATAAGAGTAATGAAATATATTTTAAATCTATATAAATGAAACCTGTTAAATATTGTTGATTTCCACCAAAATAAAGAGCAAAACAAGTTTTTCTTTTTATTTACTTGTAGCCAAGAAGATGAAGAAAATTATTGATTAGTAGGTTGAATTATTTAAAAAGTTAATTATTACATATGATGCTGTATAATTTATATTTTCAAATGTTATTTAGCCTATTAAATATATGCAAACAATTAATCATGCCATTAAATACTAATTCTAGCACTTTTTTTTTCTGACTATTAAATGTTAAAATGTCTCATTTTGTTAATTATTTCTTTTTCTCTTGACATAAATATTTCTTGGTTAAAAGTATGTTTATAAATAAACCAATTTCATTTTATACATATAAAAAAAAAGTATGGTTTTATGTTTAGCCACAAAAACGTATCCGTATCACTTTAAGGTTAAAAGTTAATTTTCTGATATATTTATTTAAAAAAAAAAAATACATATTTATAAAATCCATTCATGTATAATTAAAAAAACAAAAACAATTTTTTTGAATCTTTTCTGATATTTTAGATATTGCGCAGGCGCAAAGTGGAGACTTGTTAGCATTCACAATGTTTTTTGTTTCAGTAAAATATATGAAACTATTTCAAATTTTCATATTGAAGATAAAAGTAATAATTTACTCTTTTATCACATCATTGGATCGCTCTTAAATTTTATTGGTTTTATATAATACTAATTACAATTAACTGCTAGAATTTCAATAAACTCCCTTTAATTTTATTCACAAATTAGCCAAATAAATAATATTATTATAAATATTAGTATTAGTTATTGTTGTTACTAAATTTATTTTTATTTATTTTCTGCTTAAATATAGAAAATATATGTTTTTATCCGCGATGATTTTTAACTGACATTTCCTTCAATTATATATATATTTTCATTAGTTTTAACCAACACAGTCTGATTCAACCTGAAAAATAGTTGAACTTTAGTTTAATATTTTTTAGGTTAAGAATATTACAAAAAAAAAAGTGAAAATTATCTTTGTTGAAAATTAATTGAGAATTAGTAGTTTGTGCATTTACAATGCGTAAATTTTTATTTCAGGGATGAAAAGTATTTTTTGCTCCCTTAACGATATTAGGATGGGAAATGGGAGACCCTTCAGAGCGTGCCTAGCTCAGCACTTCTTGGCCCTTTAACCTTTTACAATGTCTGCTCTTCACTTCACTTATAGTCCTTTCGGCTTACGTCACTTCAGATTTGTTTCTCCGCCGGGCGCCAAATTATGGAAGAGGGAGACTATAAGGAGCCGGTAGGGGGAATAGTCAGGGCAATGAGATAATTGAAGTTTTTGTCAAATGTAAACGCAAACGTTGGTAACAAATTATTGCCAATTTGTTTTTATTGGTCACGAATTAGACCTACAGCACGAGAAGCTAAAGAAAATTATCTCTCTCCAATTATTTGTTACATTAATGAAAAATATATACGAAGTGGAAAATGATCGGATAGAGGATGATTGGGGGGGGGGGGTTGCTGTCAGCAAATAAACACAAATAAGCAAAAGATTATTTATTTGTGTCGACGTTTCGAACTAAATTTCAAGTCTTCATCAGGGCTAAAAAACAAAAAGAGATGATAGCAACCATCATTCAGAGAAACGTGAAAATTAAAAGAATAATAAACTAACAAATTTGGAAATATACATAACAATGAATTGAAAATAAAATAGTTGATTTTCAATTTATTGTTATGTGTATTTCGAAATTAGTTAGTTTATTAGTTCTTTTAATTTTTATGTTGCTCTGAATGATGTTTGTTATATTTTTTTTGTTTTTTAGCCCTGATGAAGATCTGAAATTCGGGTTAAAAAGTTGGCATGAACAAATAATTTTTTGTTTATTTACTGACCGCATTACCCCCTCCCTCCCGCCCTAGGAGCCAAAAAAAATGTTATTTGATTTTGGAATTTTTAATATTTTCTTATTCCTGCTTTTCTCAGCATATATTTAATGGTTGTTAAATACTATTCGATTTATTTTTTCGTTCTGGTTATGCAAAACCTTTTTAATTGTATGAAATGTCTAACAAATTGAAAAAAAAAAACCTTTCCAGAAACCTCTTCCAACGAATATCAATATCTTTTAGGTTTTATGACTTTATAATGGAGCAAATGTCGTTTCAAATAAAGCAAAACTTCTCAGTTGTTTCTCCGGTTCTTATTTGTTTATCCAGACCTGAGTTTCGTGTAGGATGATAGAGACGCGGTACAGTTAGTTTATTTTTTAGAAATATAGCAATACCAAAATTTCAATAACTTCATTTAATACGATAAACAATTTTTGTTCTTATTTACACGAAAAAATCAATAGATTGGTACATAATGACAATTAAATTTACGCAGAGCAATGCTGCTGGGATATGAAAAATATAAAATTTTTCCAAAATTATATAAAATTTGTTTTTCTCAATTCTAATGACGCATTAGCAAGTATCCTCAGACAGGTACCTAATATTTTTCGATCTAACATCACTAAAAAAAAAAAACCTCCCATGTCCGTAGCCTCCACTTGTCAGTGCAATAATTTCGTAGGATATATTTGGATATGGAGATCATCCGACCATCTAGTAATTAAAAAAATAATATAATTATTATAAGAATAGTTATATAATCATGTTTTAATCTCCTTGTAGTATGGATTAAACCCAAGGTTATATCTTCGTGGGATTTACTTCGCTTACTGAAATTAGAACCTTCGTGTTCGGAGTCCATTCTTTTATTGTAATCGCCTCTGATGCAATCTTCATTTATTCGGTTATATTACATCGTATCTTGTACTTTAACTGTGTATTACATGTGCTTACATTTTTTTTTTTTATGTTATACTACTAGAGCCCGATGCATAAAACCTATCTCATAGTATATAAATCTGGAAATAATTAAAAAAATTAATTTCTATTACACTTAGGACCATCACAGTTTAAACTACGATTAGTGAAATTTCGGTAAAATCAATAATTATCCGTAGCACCAGAAAAGTTAACCTTCAAATCTGACGGTTAAACCACGATTTAAAGCAAAACTAGATAGCCATAAAAGAAACCTTCCATAGTTCTAGTCGGATCTGTTATCTGGCGAAGGTGTATTGTATTATTCCGTTTCTTCCTGAATTCAATGAAATGTTTTTGACAGACTTCGAAGACTTCAAAGCATTTTTTGCTCAGGCAATAATGAAAAAAGTATTCCATCCTCGACCAAATCATTATTTTTTTTTTCATATGACATTCATATGAAGATTTTTTCTGCGATTTTGACTGACGACCTGGACTCTAAGAATTTCAATTAAATCATTTACGGTCTGATTAAATGTTTCTTTAGC
>NW_027114036.1:188074-192108 GCF_000696795.3 Halyomorpha halys
TTAGTACTTGTCTTAGATTGTAACACGTCCTTAATGGCATATGATGGTTTGTGTTGAACTATTTTTTTATTTCTCCTCGACAGTCTAGTTTTTGTTTGGATTAAAAGTGTCAGTATTTTTAATTTTTTTATTTTCGATGATATATTTGCTTTTACCAATGCTAAGAGAATTTCTTCCCCTTTAGAGAAGAAATTTGGACTTCTCTTGTTAATGCTGTAACAAAAATTCCAATGTAATTGCAGTAGAGAGAAAACATAGCCAATTAAATTAAGGAACATTTCCAAGTTATCCATTTATTTCATTTTAACTTAAGTTGTTTGAGTTTACATCAAATTTAGCCTTTGGATTCATTATTGCTGGCAGTTTTTTTTAAATAAAAAAATTTTTTTTCTTTCTGTGGATGATATTTGAAATAAATAAAATAAAAATACTCCATTGTTTGTTCTAATAAATTATAATTCACTTAGTTAAAAATTGCTATATTTTATTTGTATCTGAATTTTCGAGAACACCAGTGTGATCTGAGTTTCAGGTAACCTTGGTGACTTGGTTAAGAAAACTGTAAACCAGAAATAGGTCACTAAGTTACTAGAGTTTTATTCCGAGAAAATCTAAGGTTTACAAATCTTAGTTTTACCTGAGATTGGTCCCACCTCCTCTTAAGACGGAAACACATTTCTGGTTGTGCTAAAATTGTTGTTAATCTTTTAATTCATTTAATAAAATAAAAAATTATGTCTTTATTTATTTTTTTTTCACCTTTAAATCCTAAACGGTGGATCTTAGTGATATAGTTATTATAAAAAAATTAAGAAAATTATATTCTGCATCTAATAAGTACCGCAAAGTAACAGATCGGCCGAGTGGTGTGGTATTAAACCGTATACTCCGGTTATTCTTTGGGCTTTAATAGTTGAATCTGTTGAAGTTCATCTAGAACCAGAACAGGTGGTGTATGATTGTACCACTTAACCGAATTTTTACACTATGGTTCTTATATCTTTCCGTGCTAAGTATTAAAACTATTTTTAAAATTTGAAGAAGACGGCAGGGGTGCGGTCATAAGAAAAACAAAAAATAATTAACAACTACAAATTAAAATGCTTGGATTAGGACTTGAAACAAAATTTTCTTTTTTGTTGCTTACACTATATTGGAAAAAATAATACAATCCGAATATACAATTTGAGCAACGAATAGTACAATTAAATCACCAATTGTGCACTTTATAAAATGGTGGTTGGTACGCCATTTGGTTGACAGAGGGTGCCCCCTAGTTTTATTAGAAAAAAGTATCAAGACCTAAACCAACGGGTTCTCAATACTTGGTAAGCATTTTTCTTGACCTGAGTTTGTACTTTTTCCTGGATCATGGTCCACCGCCAGGTTTTCTTGAAGTAATAGAAGGATCAGGTATCCACTTTATAGAATTCATCTTAGTTATGTTATCCCTTTTTTATTTAACGGTGTTGACTAATTGCAAATGAAAATGGGAGCTAGTAACTCAGTGGTAAGGCACTGGGTTCGAATCCGGCTTTGGCAATAATTATTTTCTGTTTCACTCTAGTTCTTCGGGAACCATCCAGCCTAATGAAGTGGATACCCTTAATTGTATAAAAATTGAGAAGTCGAGCGTGATTCTGACCAAATCACCTCCTTGCATAAACATTGGTCTGGTAACAGTGCTTCCTTAAAAGTATCTGAACCTTTTTTTTCATGGATTTTTACAGTACAGATTTGATTTAATTCCAATGTGTTTTGACATGTTATCCTAATTTAGATGAGAATTATGACACATTATATGAGTGAAAATTATAAAAGGTTTATATTTTCATTCATATAATATAGGTTAAGTTATGTAGAAAATATTTTGTATTTTAGTCCTAAAAACGAACTGTGTTATACAACGTGTTCTTCAGCCTTTGGAAAGTACGACCGAGGAGCTTAAAGTCAAGAGGACTTGATCCGGAAGATTCAGAAAGCAGTTGGAAGGGAGGGGGCATGAATAAGACAGCACATACGGTCCGAGGAGCACCCGATGACGTCAAATAATGCCGAAGATAAAAGAGGTCCTGAATATGGATGAAGCTAGTGTGGCAGTAAAGTCTGTCCCTATTCTCTTTATTTTTTCAAGGAGTCGACACTATAATAATCAGGATTTCATTTCCTCTAGAACATAAAATAGATGAAGGGTATTTCTCTAGTGGAATAATTTTGTATTGGGATTTTTCAGATTAGAAATGTGTTGAAGCAAGAAACGAATATCAACTTTGTTTATGCTAAAAAATACAATTGTTTAACAAAATATAACAAAGCCGTGATGATTCCGATCGGGAGAGATCGAGTATACTCGGCTGTCTTCGATTTTCCAGTCTCTCAACTCCAACCTCTGATCCTCCATTTTATCCTTTAGTTAATTATAAAATTATTTCATAGTTCATCTTAATCCTGTTATTATTACTGTTAACAATGCAAAATAGTTAATTATTTCAAATTAACAAAATAAATGTTTTGATTTTTTTTTTTTTTTTAATTAGCGATTTAGACAGGAAACTGCACGCAGATTCCGACTATTACAGCACTTACTAGACAAACGGTCTAAACTTACTACTCATTACAAAAGACTGATCTACATGACAATAATAAGGCCTATCTGGACATACGGAGTTGAGCTTTGGGGCTCCACTAAACCTTCGAATTCCTCTCGTATCCAATCTTTACAATCCAAAATCCTTCGTAAAATCCTCAATGCTCCTTATTTTGTTACTAATAAAACCATCCATAAACACCTAAATGTTCCTTATGTAACCGATCTAGCCCGAAACCGATATTATTCCTTCCATAATAAACTCCCTAACCACCCAAACCCACTCGTTTCTAACCTTGCTTCCTCTTCCATTCCTGGCAATCCTCCAAGGCGCCTGAAAAGAAGATGGCCTCGTGACCTTATATTGTAAACTGTTTTTAGAGTTCTACTACTGGGTAGTTTCTCTACATCCTGTATCATATCATTATGTTATTATGATCAAATTTACTGGTTGTATTTTTTTATACAGTTGTAAATATCAATAAATAAATAAAAAAAAAAAAATTAGCAATTTAAGCCCAGATGCAGTATTCCAATGAGGGTAGGAAACCAGCTGATATTAAAGATGACTGTAGATTGATATAACTAGTTTAACGAAAATTGTTAGATCCGTTTTTGAGAAATTCGAAAATATATGTATAATGTCAATTATATAAAGAGGCACTTTTCATCGATTTTATCGCGTTAATGAAACTTTTCTGGGATATTCGAAACTTAAACATGTAATTTCAATTTCACACCTTATTATTTTTGATCTTTTTTACGCCCTAACGAACGTACAAAGATAATTTTTTTTCTAAAATTAGTTATTTGGACTGAGTTAATTTCAAAACGGGTATTTCAGTTGACAAATTGAATTCGAAATTTTGTACGATCGAAATACTTTCCCTTACTATAAATTTCATATATATAATTAGGTGAAAGTTTAAATAAAAATTGATCGACTAATATCAATCAATATTATTAAAGAAACAAATTTTTGACCATAGTAAGCCCTGAGGTTTTAACAGAAAAATATATAATATGAAAATTTTATTCCAAATTTAAATATTCCAAAATTATATATTGTACTGACCCGTATTCGATTCTGGTTGTGGCAGATAATTATTTTCTGTTCATTGTACCTCTGTGGGTTCAGGAGCCAACCGGAGACTACCCAGCCTCATGGAAAGTACTTCTAATTAATTATATTAGTACCCACTTTTAATTTTGTAAAAATTTGACAGCGGAGAGTGATTCTGACCGAATCACCTCCTTGTACAACCGTTGGTCTAGTTGCAGTATTTCCTTACAAAGTACTCCTCTCTTGACCCTCCATGAGTGGTAGCAGAACAGATTTATTTATTTTTTCTTAAGATTTATTCAACGCTCTGTCCTATTGGGTATTTTAATTTTAATTTCTTTCTTTAATTTTTATTTAATAATTATTTTCAGAAACGATTATAAT
>NW_027114036.1:194788-215583 GCF_000696795.3 Halyomorpha halys
AGGAATTCGAAGGTTTAGTGGAGCCACAAAGCTCAACTCCGTATGTCCAGATGGGCCTTATTATTGTCATGTAGATCAGTCTTTTGTAATGAGTTTTTTTAGTATATTCCTCCATTAGATACAAATCATCAAAATTATTCCCCTACTTATGTGTACTCAGCTATACTGGAAATGTTTGCGAGGAAGAAACGCCTCGCTTAAAGATGTTTGGAAAGGAGCCCTTGTACGGGGACTAAATTGAAACACCTTGGGGTAGTTTGGGGAAGTTTGGGAGTTGCTCTTGCGGCATTGGATGCCCCAGGCCATGAGAAAACACCTAATTATAAGACTTTGAGGATGGTGAACCATGGGAACACGAATGCTCTACCAGTAGCGTACCAGCCAACTTTCAACGTTCTCAAAAAGAAAAAAATATTTTTTTAAAATTGAAAGGCTCTAATTAAATTTTTATTAAAACATAGTAACAATATATATAGATTCATATTAAAAATAAATGGTACGAATATTTGTCTCTAGGAACCGTTTGTTTTTTTTTTTTCAGTGGCGCAAGTCCATTTATTTTGGAATCGAGATATTAAATATAAGGTTTAGGTTGGAAAAAATTAATAGATGAATAATTTTCTCTTTAGGAAGTCTGGTAAGTCAATTTATAAAAATTTGTTGAGGTTAATAAACTATAGTATAAACTATAGTACAACGTTTCGTGACCTCTGTCCCATATTCATGTACTTAAAACCTCATAATTTGAATTTCATATTGGAAATCATTAGAGTGCTACCAATGGGTAGTTTCTCTACACGCCTGTAACACTCCAATTTAACTTAGATCAGATTTACTAAATGTATTATAATGTACAGTTGTAAATAGCAAGAAATAAATATTAAAAAAAATTATATAGGAAATCATATCACATCTTTACACTATTCTCACTTTTCTACTATTACTTATTTGTGCATCTTCACTTCTCCTTAGCACAGCCATTACTCTCTTAAGAGAAGTATGAATGGTAATATGAAATTCAAATTATGAGGTTTAAAGTACATGAATATGGGACAGTGGTCCCGAAACGTTGTACTGATATGATATTTTAATATAATTTACATCCAATTGGAATTTTATTAACCTCAAAAAATTTTTATGTATAGATGAATAATGTTTTGTATTATTATATGAATAAATGATTGACCATATTTTTCAAAATATGACCAGTTACCTGTTTATATAATCAGGTATATATTAATATTGTATATAATCAGGTATATATATATTTCCAATAAAGGAGGTCAGGAAAAAAAAAAATCAAAATATGAAGGAGCTGGTCTGAGGTGCGGTCAAAGAGAACAAAAAAAAGTTCACAGCTATTCGACCACTTTGTAGAGCTTCGTCAGGGTTAAAAAGATACAAAATAACTAAAAATATTTTGACTTTCTAGGATAATAAGATATAAAAAATGTAAACTAAGTTAGGGTTAAAAATTATGTAAATATAAGTGAAAAGAAAATTTTACATAAATGAAAAAAAAAATTAAATTATTAAAGAAAAATACGTAATTAAATTGAATTAAGTAGACTATTCCGATTAATGGAGACCAAATGACAGGTAAAAATAGAAAAATATATATGAGAATAAAAACGTTTAACACACTAAAAGGCGGAAAATTAATTAAGTAAATTGAGAATAAATAAAAAATAATAAAAAGTAAGTAAATAACAAATTAGAACAACTGTTCGACATGAAAGACATCGAAACAGTGAGGAAGCATTGGAAGTATACACAGTGGAGGGGAGAGACAGTTAAAAATTGTTTTTCATATATGCGAAATACAAAAAAAGATATATAAATATATTAATATTAACTACAAGAATTATATAATGTAGGAAACTTTTGTGCTTTCATGGTTAAAAAATTGTTTATCGGTTTATTAGGGAAAAAATATTTATCACAAAATTAAATCCTTTATTTAATAAAATTAACAATGTTTTAGGAACAATTGGCATGCATCACAATCTGAAAATATTTCAGTTATATTGTACATTAATGAGACATGCGTATCGGTAAAAATGTTATTAATATTGTACTTCATAAACTAAATATTAATTTTTTTATTTAATTATTAATTTAAGCTTGTCTCCATTTGAGTCACAAGCGAATCGAGAATACAATACAGTTCTCGTTTATTTTTTTTGTTTTAATAAATAAAATTATTGTCTGAAATATGTTATTTGTTAGTATACTATTTTTCATTTAGATTCAATGGTATTTCTTTTTTTCTTCATTTCACATTCTCGGTTTCACTGTCTTCGTTGGAGGCGGTGGGAACTTGGCAAATCCTGCAGCGTCAAAAACTGGTAGCAGATCTCTAACTCGAGCACCGCTATCGTTTAAGCGACTGGAAAAGATAAAGTTGTAATTAATTTATCAACAAAGAAATAAATCTGCAAATGATAACAAAAAAGCTCATTATTTGAAATAATTGTTTGTTATATCGGTAATGAAGGAAGAAGCTGTCAAAACATAGATCAAGTGGTGCAAAAACTGTTTATAATATTCCAACGTTTCGCCCCACTTTGCAGGACTTCATTAGAGCCAAAATAAGATAAGATCTAAAAAATAAATTGTAAATATGGTAAGATAATATGAAATATAATCTAAACTATAATAGGAATACAAGATAATGTAAAAAAATATTGTGAAAGCTATATAAAAATCAGCGTAAATTAGAACAACATATAATTAACTATAGGTAATAAGCGTAAAACTGATACAAGAAAAGTAAAAATAAAGTGGAAACTAGAAGAAGGAGAGAAATAAAGAAATGAGTTAAGAGTAAATATATCAAGGGAAAAAATGGAAGTCGCAAAAAAAAATAAAAATAAAGAAAATAATAAAAAAGTAAGAATTCCAAACTTTTTTTTTCTAGCAAGTTAACAAAGAATTGAATGTAAGATTGAGTGATGGGGAAATACGTAAAAAATTTCAGTTAGGTATTGTAAGCATGACGAGAAGAAAAGAGGTTATAAATATGAAATTATATTAAGGTATTATAATAACTTGAAATATAAGTATATACGAATAATATACGATCAATACAATAATGTTTTAATAGTTTAATCAGTAAAAAGAAAATTATAAAATATTTGGTGAATCTATCTCACACGTTTTCATATATTTCTTACTACAGGTTTAGATGCATATTCCAACATATATTTTTCCCTCTTTCTTTGTCGGAAATTCGTCTTTCAAATGAGCATTTAAAATATTTCAAGAGTATTTGGTTTTCGAGTTATCTCAAAAAATGACTAAAAATGTACTACTTTCCATGCATACCCAAATATGTCAAAAATATTTAAAAAATTTAAAATAATATTATGTGATAAGAGAGTAATGATAGTGTTAAGTTAATCAGTAATTAAAAGTGACAAATTATTATTATTAGACTTGGGGAAAATATCATGATTTTTTTAAAAATATTTAGATATGATTTGTGAATTTATAGTTAAGATTGTCCTTGAGGGTGGTCATTTGAAACATTTGACGTTTATAGTATTATTGTATAGTGTTATATTTTATCGAGATTCTATTTTTTTAAACAATGAAGCCAGTCTCAAATAAGTTATAAGATTATATATAAAGGGTTAGAAAGTTCAAAGTTCCGTGTTTGCTAATAAAATAATACTCAAGTAAGCAATTTTATATCCTTTAAAATAATTACATAGTTTATATTGGGGGGAGAGAGGGGTAGGAGATGCCTCTTTCTTTGAAAGGGAAAGTGAAGCCAAAAAGTGGGATTTGACCACGCCCTCTATGGTCTGTCGCGCCGAAATAATAATAATAAACATGGTTGATTCCTGATCCTATGCTACCCGCCTGTTTGGCATCTCTTTTTTTAACAGCTTACTCCCTTGATTATAATCGTTCTCCCAAGAATTACAATAATATAACATGACTAATAAGCAAACAAAATTTTATTTTATTCTTATCTTTTTTTTTTTTTTGCTGTTGATCAAGTATTTATTCAATATAATTCGTAAAAGGGAATTAAGCATTGTAAAGTTGTAAATAACTTAGCACGTTTTAGAATTCGAGGAATTTTAATATTGAATAAAATAAAAACAATTAATTAATAAAAGTACACGACAATTTAAAGTTATTAAACTGAAAAAATATATTGATAGTTCGGTTACTACCATTCTTCTTGAAGCTTATGGAGTTGAAGAAAAGAAATATCAGAAGAAGTTGCAATAGGATAAGAAAAAAAATAATAAAAAAGATCTTCATTGTTTTCTTGAGAAAAGAAGAAAAGTGCAAGACCGCCTGCTTTAGTCATGAAAGAGAAAAAGAAAAAAAAAACTTTTTAAATCACCATGAGCCGGCTAGTAAAGTTGTGTAATTGCCAGGAAGGGAGTAGCAAACTGCAACTGTATGAAGATGTGCAGGGTGCATTGCTAATGCACAAACTTCAGCTAAGTTCTTGCAATCCACCCTTGACTTCAACTTCCTCTATGAAACCCTTTTTCAACAAATTTTCTCACTAGTCGGTCTCTTCCAGCAACTTGGTAAATAATAGTAAATTAATACATTTATAAATTTAAATATAACTATTTTATAGCGGTTCACATAATAATATTTCTATTTTTTTTTTTAGATTTGTTAAAAATAAAAAATATTTCGGTCTTGCTTACTTGGTTGAATACTAACGAAAACAATCCTTTTTATTATTATTTTTTTTTTTAGAATTAAATGTTAAAAATATTAAATAGATATAAAAATAATTATAATCATACCTAGGAATGTACTGAACACAATGGTCAGTAAAAAATTCAAAGTTATATCCTCACATAAGACTGGAAAGGAACTGCCCATCGAATGCAACTATTACAGCACTTACTAGACAAATAGTCTTAGCCTTTAATCTATTAAAAATAGCTATAATAAGAACTATCTGCAAAGACGGAGTTGAGCTTAAGGGCTTCACTTAACCATTGAATTCCTCTCGTATCCAATCCTTACAATCGAAAATTCTTCTTAAAATGATCCTTACTTTGTCATATTTAAAATCATCCATAAATACCTTGATGTTCCATTTGTAATCAATCTAGCCCGAACTAGATATCAATCCTTCCTAACCTTGCCCCCTCTTCCATTCCTGAAAATACTCCGAGGCGCCTGAAAAGAAAATGGCCTCAAGACCTTGTACTATGAGTAAATCGGCAAGCTACTAATTATTTAATTTTAGAATTTTTGACCCAAGACTTTCTGCCCCACAGTATCCTTTAATAGTACTCTACTCATTCAGTTAAACAGATCCGTTACTTAGGAATACATCTGGACAAATGACTGACATGGAATTTTCACACTCTCGTCGATTCCGACTATTACAACATTTACTAGACAAACGGTCTAAACTTCCAACACATTAAAAAATACTGACCTAAATGACTATAATAACTATCTGGAAATACGGAGTTGAGATTTGAGGCTCTACTTGACCTTCGAATTACTCTCGTATCCAATTCTTACAATCAAAAATCCTACATAAATTGCTCCTTACTTTGTCACATATAAAATCATCGTTAATATTGCGTGTGTAATCTATCTAGACCCGAACCAGGTAATAAGGAAATGATTGCATTATAAATTTTTTAATCACTCAAACCCGCTAATTTCAAACCTTCCATTCCTATCACTGACAATCTTCCGAGGCGCCTGAAAAAAAGGTGGCCTCGAGACTTGTAAAGCAATGTTATTAGAGTATATTACCAATGTATAGTTTCACATCACGTTTACTAGATGTGTTTTTATGTAAATAAAGTTGTAAATTAGCTAGAAAACAAAAACTTTATTTTAGAGTAATGGCTCCCAACTTAAAAAGTTAGCGGATCTCTAAGCCAAAAATCGCACAATGTGCAGTCTGTCACCAAAAATTAGATAGCTTAAAAGTGCATGTTGAGTTTAAATTAATCTTTATTGTACATTTATATGTTAAAAATTTTTTTCTCTAAAAAATAAATAATTTGAACTTTTTTGGTATTTGACACAAAAAAAATTTGACACAAAACCTCCATAGCAATTTCTTAAACTTCCTTGAATTATTTTGTATAAAATAAATTAAACTTCATGTTATATTTTATTATACTTATAGGAAGAACTGTAGTATTATTTTAATACAATATGATATTTGTATTATTTATAAAGGTCGGACGTCTGGGTAGTCAGACAACCCCAATACTACGAGGCGCCTCCAGCCCTAGACAGTTTTATTGACCTAGGCAGTCCATTTCTATCTAGGCTGGACTCGAATGAAAAACACCAGCGATATTTAATTGATAGCTTGTCAATTCGAGAAAATAAGTCTTATTAAAAACAAATAATAATAATAAAATAGCAAGTATTCATAAAAATGTATGAGAAGACAAATAATTAGGAGATTATTAGTAGAACATGTATTGTTAATTGATGAAAGATAGTCTGATTGAGGAAAAAAAAACAAAAAAAAAAAACACAGATAGCACAAAAAATTGTTTTTTAGTAACCAACGTTTCGCTCCACTTATCGGGGCTTTATCAAGTCTAAATACGAATAAGATATAAACACTGTATAGATAAGACTATAAGTATATTCTTATAAAGTTGTTCGTCGCAAAACTTTCACTTATTAACCTACTTACGTCCCCAGGTGTTTTAGGTTGGTGGACTAGGGTTTAAGTTAACCCTATTTTTGTGGTTTTCGAAAAAAAAAATCTTGAAATCAGCAGATGTGAAAATGATGAACACATTTAATTTTTTTTTTTTTTTTTTTAATAAAAATATTATTGCATATTTTCTGTTATAAAATATACTATAAAAATTCATATTTAAGGATTTATCGAGATGGTGATAACAAATATAAACCTTCATCAAACCCCTTAACGCTCAAGTTTTTGAAAAAAAAAAAAACCCAAAAGAAATGTTTATGTAAAAAAACACAATTTAGAACATTGCCTTGGCAAAAAAATACAAAAATAATCAAAATTTTTATTTTTATTTTGGATTTTGGATATCGGTCATAATACCTAGCTCCCTATTTAAACGTATACTAAAGCTATATAGAGAGGATTAATAAAGAAAATAAATCATTGTTATTTATTTTATTATTATCTCATTGTTATTTTCCATTCTCGATTATATTCGGGTATGAAAAATTATAGCAGTATAAAATAGTTTATTATGGAAGGATTGGTATCTGGTTCTGGCCAAATCGGCAACATAGGGGACATTGAGGTCCTGATGGATGATTTGATTTGAGACAAAGAAAGGAGGAGCATTAAGGATTTTACAAAGGATTTTGGACTGTAAGTATTGGATTCGAGAGGAATTAGATGGTTTAGTGGAGCCCCATAGCTCAACTCCGTATGTCCAAATAGGCCTTATAATAGTCATGTAGATCAGTCTTTTGTAATGGATTGGAAGTTTGGACCGTTTGTAAATGTAAATGTTGTAATAGTCGGAATCGACGAGCAGTTTCCTGTCTTTTCAGTCTTGTATGAGGATTCCATGTCAGTCGTTTGTCCAGATTTAGTCCTAAGTAACGGATCTGTTCAACAGGAATAAGGAGTATTATTAAAAGATACTGTAGGGCAAGACGAAGGTTTACGACGAAGGGTAAATGTGATTTGGTGTGATTTATTGGAATTTATTTTAATCCTCCAGTTTTGGCACCATTATTCGAGGGAGGTGATGTGGGATTGGAGGGATTGGGATACAATGGAAGAATCATTATTGACTGACAATAGGCATGTGTCATCGGCATACGTGGTGAGAATAGTGTTAGGATGGGTTGGGATGTCAGCTGTAAAAACTGTATAAAGGATAGGACCAAGGATACTACCCTGAGGATAGTGGAGTGGAATGTTCGGAATCGAAACTGGTGATCTGGGATTATGTGGTTGGAATCTAGGATGGGGTACAGGCGTTTTAAGATAAGTTTCTCAAGGATTTTTCCCATGATAGGTAACAGAGAAATAGGACGGTAAGAGGTTGGGTGTTCTGGCGGCTTTCGAGGTTTGGGAATCATTTTGATTATGCATAATTTCCATGGGTCTTTTTTTTTTTTTAAATTTGCGGGGGTCTTATGCGATTTGAATGAGGATAAGACCTAGCTGATATTAGAGACCTTCAATGGTTTAATAAAAATATTAAAGCCGTTTTGGAGAAAATCGACGATATAAAGTTAGACTTTCATTCTATCGATTTTTTTTTTTTTTAGCTAAAAAAATATATTTGTAAACTTTCAAGCCCTGCCTCCTATAAGTAATTTTAGTTTTGTACGGCTTTTCATTTTTGAGCTAAGCACTCACATACAGACCACTAAGTGAGGCTTCTTATTGGAACTTAAGGTTTTAGAGATTCGATACTTAGGACTCCATCTTGACAAGAGACTTACTTGGAATCCACACACAAGACAGAAACGACAAGAAACTGCACGTAGATTCCGATTGCTACAACACTTACTTGACAAACGCTCTAAACTTCCCATTCATTACAAAAAATTAGTATACACTACAATAATCAGACCAATTTGAACATATGGAATTGAGCTCTGGGGCTCCACCAAACCATCAAATTATTCCCGCATCCAATCGTTACAATCCAAAATCCTACGTAAAATCCTTGATGCTCATTATTACGTCACAAATAAACTCATTCACAAAGACCTTAACATTCCATTCGTTGCAGAATTGGCCCAAAACAGATATGCGTCTCTTCATTCCAAACTCCTTAACCATCCTAACCCATTTATTCTTAATTTTTCATCCTTAACAATCCCTGATAATCCTCCGAGGCGTCTGAAAAGAAGATGGTCAAGGGACCTTCTAATTTAAATTAATGTTTGAAGTACCACCAATGGGTGGTTCCTTACCAAGATTTTCAAGTGTATATGAAACATACAACATATTTACTTATTGTATTATTTTGTACAGTTGTAAATTAAATTAAATAAATAAATAAAAATAAAAAAAGTGTAGGTTTTAGACTATCAAGTTCCTCGCTGTAATTTTTTCTTGAATTTATACTTTCATTAACTCCACATCCGTAAGTAGGAAGACGCAATCGAAAATGGATCATTCAACATTAACTAAACCAATCCGAATGTTAGCCCCTTTAGAGTATATTATCCTTTATTACACTTTATTAAATAACCATAAAAAGGGTCGATAGTAATAAAATATTCAGAGGCCTGTATATTAGGAGATTAGATAATGGCGGTGTGTTGATGGTGGGCAACTGACAGCGTTTAATTATGTTAAAAGCTTCTCGACTCAGTGACGGGAGGAGACACGCCACTAACCACCAACCACGCCCAACTTTTTGCACCCTCATAAATTATTGTAAGTTACCGCCTCATATTAAATTATTCCTAATATCCTGTCGGCTATTGCGTCGAGTTATGAGAGCCGTGTTCCCTGGTTTGAAATATATTGCCCGATCACATTTTCCTTAATTTGAATAGTTTAGTAGGTACCAAAAATCAACAGTTTGGTAAAATTGATTGATAACTAGGGTTTGCTAAACTAGGATAACTTTGCAGTGCAACCCGATGCATAATACATGCATTTGAATTTTTTTTTATTGGATTCTACCACATTTTTTTTTATTACCACCTTCCTGGTCATATTTTCCCAAGGGTGGTTGGGAAGGGGGTTGTCTACAAGTAACCAAACTATTTAAACCATGGTGGAAAAGCTAAATATTTATTCCGTGGGACCACCACAACATAAAAATCAACGTTTCAGGCCGAATTCGAGCCAGCGCCACTGCAGTTCGGTTTGAAAAGGTTGGTAAAATGGGAACTTTCTGGTAATTTCGGATATACGGGAAGAGGGGGGGGGGGGGTTATCTACAGGGTACCACCCTATTCTAACCGTTGTGGAGTTTAAGTTTTCATTTCGTGGGACCACCACAGAAGTAAAAGACGACCCCCAGGGAGGATTCGGTCCGGCATCGCTCCCCAGGTTGCAAAGACCTGCACCTCAACTCCCTGTGCTACAGAACTCCTCAACTCCCCGTTTCTATCTCACTTGACACAGAAGCACATTCTTGTCCATCTAAACTAACTAATATTTTTTTCTCATTAAGTTATTACCCTTTATGGATAGTTCCCATACAAATATCCTTTGTATCACTGGACATAGTGATAAATTATTGACAATATTAAAAAACATCTGCTGTGCGTATAATAGTTATTATTCAGGATAACAATAACTTTTCGTTTTTTAGCTATGCACACACACTCATGAAGACAGACAAACACTCAGTTCGGATTATATAATGTTCCAGATTAGCGAGAGTCTTCTGTAATGTTATTTAATTCGTTTTAATTTAACTATCTTACTATAATTTACCATTTTGGATTTATAGACGAAAAATAAAAAAGGAACTTAAATATGTCAAACTGATCACATGATTTGTAACATTTTAAGAGTCGTCGGAAATGCCTAAGTGGTAAGTTTTGATTTTGTTTAGAATCAGACAAATTCCAGAGAAAAATGCTTTATTTAGCCATGTTGCCCAAATACATTGGGTTGCTAAAATAAAAAGCATACCAATCAATCCATGATCGGACATGTATACAATACATATATTTACATGATGTAACAATAATTTTTTTTTACGTTTTTCTTTTCTAATCAATACTCCTATACCATCTAAACAGAAATATTTTTTTTTTCTATTTAACAATTTTATTCCATTTAATTGACAATTTCACTCTCCCACACTTCCCCTCTCCGGTGATGAATTAAATGAATTTATCATTAGATAGAAATATAAAATCAAATCAAGGACACAATAGTCTCTGCGGTAGATCAGTTTTAAAAAATAAATAAATTTAAAAAAAAACTAAAACATAGATTAAAAAAACAAAAAGTTCGTTAAAATAAATAATTAAATGAATAAATAAGTTAAAAGAATCGTAGACTGGACTTTCTTTACTGAGATCGTCTTAGAGCCTTTTTTAAAACTATTAGAGTTGTTAAAAATTAACTACAGTCTACAGTATTTTGGAAAATTTGAATTTTTTTGGATATTAAATGAAATGAAGAATAGTTTATTATTCTGCGACTAGGTCCCATTAGAACAATTTAGAACAATTACAAAGGTAATTTTAATTCTATAATAACATATATTGGCCAAAAAACAGTGTGGCCTCACTTAATTATAACTTATATACAGAGAAAAATAAAAAATAAATTAAAGAAACTAACTGACTGAATAAGAAACAAAATAAATAATAATGGATTAGATTGGTGAAGAAAAATGTAGTTAAATAGAAGGGTTTTAAACGAGGGAAGGGTTGGTACATGACGTATGTTAGAGGGAATGGAGTTCCAGAGATATGCTGGTAGGGTAAAAAATTATTTCTCAAACGCAGCAGTTCGGTGAGGTGGAGGGTAGCTGTCAGATAAACGGGATCTGGTAGTACGTGATTGGTCTGAGAATTTGAATTGCAGGTTTTTTAGGATATAGGAGGTGCGTTGAGTACTTATTATTTAAAATAGAAAGGAAGCTAGGAAATACTATCATCGGAAGGATGGATAGAGACATTTCAGCTCGGCGTGATAAATAGAAACAGCTGGGTTACTACTTCATTTTTTATTTATTTTATTTTTTTAATTTTTCCATTGATTCGCTTGAAATTACAATTTTTTAAATTGTAAACGTCACTGAATTTGTACTGATAAAAATTCTATTGTTTTAAAGCACTAATTTAGAAAAAAAAATCTATCCATTTTTGCCTACGTTCACAGAGGATAACATGGATTTATAATAAAAATGTTTTTCGAGATACTGAATATATAAAAGTGTGATGCTATGAAGTGTAAGATCTCAAGTAAAAATAAGAAGAATCGATGAAGTCCCGCTAAGCCACTTTATGTCACACACCGCGAGATAACTGGAGGGGGGACTTGATAGGACTTATCTCCAACTTGATAAGTTTCTTACGCCACGATCCTCTCTGGAGATGATCCTTTCAATTTTGGAATATATCTATGGCACTAAGTCAATAATGTATTTGGTCCAATAATTTTAGATAATAAAATAGATTTGTTATTAGATTTTTTTTTACTTCCTCACAAATATTTCATTTTATTGGTCTGATTTTTTTTTTAAACAATTTATACTACTCATAGACTGTACTAATAAAACATTATTGGAGTCGATAAAAGTTTTATGACTTCCAACTAATTCATATTTTTTTATTTTTTTTATTATTAGGCATTGACGGTCCTCTGCAAATAAAAGTTAATAAATGAAGAAAATTTACAGTAAAGATCGTTAATAAAGTATACTATAAAAACTCAAAATTTATTTATATTCAGTTTATAATTTATTCGTTCAAGCTTCCAATCAATTACATAATACTGATTCGTATTACTATGATAAGGGCTATTTGGACTTATGGAGTTGAGCTTTGGGGTTCCTTTAAAACTATCGAATTCCTCTCTTATCCAATCTGAAATTATAAATTCTCCTTACTTCTGCAAAAATAAAATCATCCATTAAGACCTTAAAGATCCACATGTAGCAGATCGAGCGTGGACCAATTATCAATTCTTCCATAATCAACTCTTGAACCACTTAATTCCACTTGTTTCTGACCTTGCTTCCTCTTCGATAATCCTCTCAGGCGTATGAAAAGAAGCTGTTCTCGAGACCTTCTAATGTAGAAATGCTATTGGAACGTTACCAGTAGATAGTTTCTTCACAATTCTATGTCATTGTACGATTCACAGCACATTCACTTCTTGTATTTTTATTAACATTAATTAAAATGCAGTCTTATAATTTTACTAATTTGTTCGAGACTGGTAGTTTTAATAATAATAGCAAAAATTTTCCAAATAGTCTAAATTTTCTGTATAAAAAAAAAACCGACATGGTCATCATCAAGAACAATCTTTATTTTTTTATAATCTTAATTTTTTCTTGAGACTGGTAATTCTTTAATAAATAACTCAAATACTATCCAATTATAGTCTCAAAACTTTATTTCTTTTATTCGTCCAACGTTTCGGCCAATCCGGCCCATCTTCAGGAACATCTACTACAAAAAGTTTCTATTATATGTATGATCCTACAAACAATTTAAATACTTAACATTATTATTATACATAATTTACCTTACCTCAATACTACTTTGCAAACATATAATTTAAAACAACTCTAAAACTTCATTCAGGCTATTCTGCCCAGGTCAAAACATTTATATCTATGAAAACATTAAAAACATTAGGTAAAATTATTTTTTGTTAATAATTATTAAATCTTTATTTTAATATCACAGACTCGCATTAATTTTTTATAATTTATAAATTCCATTCTTCACCATTTTTTTATTTGACGATCATTAACTTATAACAACAATATTATATATAATATAAAATATATAATATTGCTGTGATAAGTGAATCATAGTAAAGTGTAGTATTAACAGAAAGAAAGATTACTACGCAAAGAATAGAATTTATTATTAAATGTTATATTGACAAATATAGGTTTATTTTGACTGTCTTAAATTGACTTGGTCATAATACCTGCTAAGTTTTATAAATCAATGTAAGGCTGTGATACTAAAATTAAGATTGTCCTTGAGAATGGCCGAAACGTTTGGACTTGTAATCTGATTAATAAAAAAAGTTGATACAATTTGGATAATTTTGGTTGTTATTCATAAATAATTTTTTTATAATTTCTATTCGTTTACTGGACGTCCGAATTTTACTGAGGCATCTAAAAATGTCCGGGGCCCCATTTGCTTGGTACAAATTTGTACTATTATTAGATGATTTCTTCTGGCTCGATTATTTAGTAGAATCCTTCCCTTAGTTGCAAATATATGGATTCCAATTTCTAGTCCCGAAGGTATATATAGTAATACAAATAACATAATAAAATTAAATACAAAAAATAACCAAAACCAATATACCTAGATAGATAGTGGGGCGACTTCTTGTTGATGACCTTTAGAAGGGCGTTGTTCGGACCAGGTTCTGTCGGGAAGTAAGTTGCCCCGTAGAAGTCGAGACCGTTCTGGAGCAGGTTATGGCATTCGTCGAGGGAGGCCAGGGTGATCCTCACCAAAGGGGGAGAGTAACCGCCGCTCTCCGACTTACCAGGAGTCGAAGAAACTCCACCTGCGAACAAAATGGTACAATGCATATTAAAAACATGAAAAACCAAACATGTATTCTCAAATGAAACGTAAGATTTTACTCCATATCAGTTTTGGATATATTCCAGTATAAATTAGTTGAAATAAGAATGTGAATGAGATGAAAACTGTAATAGGCTATGTTTTTGTATAATACAATTTTTACTAGAGCAGGAAGGGCTAGAGACCCAGCATGTGTTTGAATTGCAATCAGTGGATTAATGAAATATTAAATAACAAAAAAAGGTTTTAAAATTGAAAGGTAAAAAAAGTTGAGATAAAATAAAATTAAACTAAGATTAAATTAAATTTATATAACTATAATATACATTGCCAACTCTAACACTTCGATCATAGTACCAATTCGGAAAATGTAAATTCGTTTGAGCTCAAGACCAAACTATAAGCGGTTGCAGGTACAATTACTATAATTGAAAATTGTTGTAAAATATTCAGTTACACTACTTCGAAATTAACTAACTAATGTGTAAACATGATCGAGGGCATAACTGTGGGAATGTGATGCAACGCATGTCGTGAGATTGCGCCATTCCACTTCGTAATCATCCGTGATTGATGACACCAACAATGCTTTGAGGAATCATAAAGTATATAAATAATAAAATGTTTAAATAAAATAAAATCTGTCCAAATTAAGTCTTAAACGAATGATTTTAAACGTCCAACGTTTCGGCCGTCACTTCCAATAATTAATTTTTTTTGGCTTTTCTGCTCAGATCGTTAAAATTAAATTAATTATTATATAAATAATTGCCTGGCCGTTTCAAATTCAATTTTTATTTCAAATTCGGAGTGCGTAAGAAGAAAATAAAAAAAGAGTTGAAAATTATTTATTTGCTGACGTTTCGTTCTACTTTGTAGAGCTTCATAAGGGCTAAAAAGATACAAAAACAAATAAAAATATTTTGAAATAGTAAAATAATAAGATACATAAATGTTAAGTAAGGTAGGGTTAAAATATGTAAATATAAGTGAAAATAAAATTATAAAAAAAAATAAAAAGATACAAATAGTTGTAATATAAATTAGACTTATAGTTGTCTAATTGAAATATAAAAAAAAAAAAATACATAAACTATTTTTTTTTGTTAATTTTTATCCTAATAATTTACGTATTTTTTTATATTCTTATCATTGTCTATTTTATATCAAATCTATTTATATTTCTTGTTTTTTCATTTGTTTATAATTATGTTCTCACTTATGTATAGATATTTTAACCCTACCTTAATTTACTTTTTTGTATCTTATGATCCTACATTGTCAAAATATTTTTAATTATTTTAGTTTATTTTTAGCTCTGATGAAACTCTACAAAATGGAGCGAAATGTTAGCAAATAAATTGTTTTTAATTATTTATTTTCAAATTTCAGCCTGATGGTCTTTTTTATACATTAATCTTATTTTTCCACTTCTCCATTCAAATTTAAAACTTTTAATTACAGATTAACATAACACTATCATCATTCGCGTATGTAGAATATATACATGTATATATTTTACACATCTGCAACGTTTTGCCATTTCATTTTCAAACATTTTCTCTTCACTTGTATTTTCATACATATAACTCCTGGATATATTCAATACAATTTATTTAATGTTTCTTTTTCCCATCTATTTTTTACTTTACTCATTTTTTTTCTCGAATCTTTTATATATACAGTATATAAATTATAATTAAACAAAAAATTTATTTTTGATAAACCTTTATTATTTTGAATATAAAATAACTTGTGAGATTGGTTCATTCATATTTGGGTAAAAGTATGTTTTTTTTTTGTTTATGTATAACAAATTAAATAATTAACAACTTATGTATAACTAAATTAAATAAGTGCACTCTGTTGAACCTATTATTTAACTATTTTTGTTTGCAAAATGTATATGCAGTTTCTTATTTGTTTAATTTATTTAGGAGTTTAGAATGCCCATATTCAAATTTATTGTGTCTGTTTTATAATTTATTGCATAAATTTATTTTTCTTCATTATTTCACTTTTTTTTTTTATGCTTAATTATTAAAGACATCGGCAACAATTTCCAACTAGGTCACACCGCCCGTTTAGGTTTCAGTGCCACGAAGGGGTTAAGATTCTGCCCAGCTAAAGGGGTGGGTTTATGAGCAAGTTTATTATCGAAGGCCCTGTATCTAGGTCGTCAACCACACCATGATCGTAGGAGGGGGATTTGATTTTTTAGTCGAGAAATGTAATGAAGTAGTGAACATAGGGACGGTTAAAATTATTATAAGACAAAAAAAAAACCTAAATATTCATAATAATAAAGAACATATTCAGGGTTGCGGTTAAAAGTGAAACAAATATTTATTTTACTACGTTTCGCACAACTTTTTAGAGCTCCATCAAGGCTAAAAAAATACAAAAACAACTAAGAAAATTTTGACATTGTAAGATAATGAGATAAAAAAAAGGTAAATTAAGAAAATTATATACAAATAAAAGAAAATAAGAAATGAAATAGTATTAATATAAAATAAACAATGATAAGAATATTAAAAAAACGTACACTATAAGGTTAAAATGTACAGGAGACGCAATAACGCCAAAAATCAGGAAAGTGGATTTGAGAAAACAAAATTTAACACACTAAAAGACGGAAATTAAGGAAGTAAGTTGAGATTGAATAATGTAAATTAAATTTGTTCTTTTCACATTTATTATTATTATTAATTTTATTTTTATTTATCCTTTCTCGATCATTATCTAATGTCAACTTACTTATTTCGTCTTTTAGTTTGTTAAATTTTGTTTTCTCAGATCTATTTTTCTATTTTTGCGTGTTATTAATATTATTTTATTTCTTTCATTTGTATACTTGTTTGTCTAATTTACTTTTTTCTATATTATTATCATACAATGTCAAAATATTCTTAGTGTTTTTTTTTTTTTATCTTTTAAGCCCTTATGAAGCTCTACAAGGTGGGACGAAACGTAGGAAAATAAATAGATGTTAACAATTATTGTTTCTCTTTTGATCGCAACCCTGACCATCTACTTTATTTGAAATTTTACAGTCAATGATTTATATATAAAATATTTCAAATGTTCTAGGCTTCAGATATCCACACTATTAAACACTCCTCTGGTTTAACATAAAAACAAATTTGAAACAAATATAATATTTTTATATTAATTAAAGACTTTTATTTGTTGTTATTGAGTTCTAGGTTGTTCAGATTGAAGTTAAATTATATAGTTTATATAGTTAGATTACAGATTTATAGTTAGATTATAAAGTTATTTGTACAGTGAACTAGTAGGGTCAGCATAAAAAGAATGAATATATATATTTTTATTTATGTTTGGTAAACCTACTGACTGCTCTACAGTTTCATTTAATGATGTTACTCTTACCCCTGTCGAACAGATACGCTACACTACATTTGGACAAACAATTATCCTGGAATTCTCACACAAGACTGAAAAGACAGGAAACTGCACGTCGATTTCGACTATTACAGCACTTACTAGACAAACGGTCTAAACTTCCAACACATTACAAAAGACTGATCTACATGACTGTAATAAGGCCAATCTGGACATATGGAGTTGAGCTTTGGGGCTCCACTAAACCTTCGAATTCCTCTCGTGTTCAATCGTTACAATCCAAAATCCCTCGTAAAATCCTCAGTGCTCCTTACTTTGTCACTAATAAAATCATACATAAAAGACCTTAATGTTCCCTATGTAACCGATCTAGCCCGAACCAGATATCACTCCTTCCATTATAAACTCCCTAACCACTCAAACCCCATAGTTTATAACCTTGCATCCTCTTCCATTTCTGACATTCCTCTGAGGCGCCTGAAAAGAATATGGCCACGAGACCAGCTAATGTAAAATGTCATTAGAGTGCTACCAATGGGTAGTTTCTCTACATGCCTGTAACACTCCAATTTAACTTAGATCAGATTTAGTAAATGTATTATAATGTACAGTTGTAAATAGCAATAAATAATTATTTAAAAAAAAATATTTATGTTGGAATCATGTGCATGTATGCAATAGAGCAAAGCTTTATTTATTTATTTTAAGGAATCAGGCATTAAACTTTTCTTCACTGAGTTGTTTTTGTACTAATAAATTACTAAATTTGACACGAAGTTAGGAATAATTAATACCTAAAGTAGATTGTCAACTACTTGCATTGAATTTCGTGAGGATATACATTTTATTATTTTTTTATTTTTTGTAGTCCAAACACAGATTTCCAACAACTGTAAAGGACGTTACAGAGGAAATGAATAACGGAGCGAGAAGAGGAGTGAATACTCAACCCCCTCTCCAGCTCTTCCCCGTCCGAGTTAAAAATTTAACGGAGCGTTGAGACCGTTATCATCATTTGATAAGGAGACACCATCCCGTTTAATGAAGCAATCTTGGAGGAACAGGGCTCAAGCATTAGGGACCGATATCTTTTCTTTATCCCTACTTTAATTTCTTACTGACATTTGTCAACCCTTCGCAGAGTTCTCATCCCTTATTCAGGCAAACGGGCTTCGTCAGTCCACAAATGGAATCTTCTTGGATATTGAATAAAAAGAAATTTTCACGAGTAGTTACTGTGACAAAACTCGAACATTTTTTCAGAATATAAGTAATTCATTTTAATGACACTCATAAAAAATGCAACACGTTTGTAAAGAGATTTATATCTTTAAGCTGTTAAAATGAGTAGTGCTATATATTTTGTAGTCCTATATGAGCCTTTTTTATTATCTATTAACTATGTATTATTATATTATTTTATTAACTATTATCCCTTCCACTGCTCTATATGGTCTCTTACACAAATAAATGAACTGTACCTTAAGGTTTTCAAAAATAAAGTATTACGTAAAATATTCCGTTTGAAAAAAAGGTGGATTGACGTGAGAATTCAGAAGGCTACACAACACTTAAGGAAACTACACCCGGTAAATATAAATCAAGTTATAGCATTGCGGCTTATAAGATTGGCGTGTAAGGTCGTAGGGCTTAGTAACGAGCGAATCCCTAGAATGATATTAAGCACTGAACCAACGGGTAAAAGTCCGAGAGGTAGACCAAAACGTATGTGAGAAGATTGCGTCAAAACTGATTTAATAGAATTGGGTTTGGAGTGGCATCACTGGAAGGATGTATGTAGGGAGCGATTGGTGGTATCGGCAATGAACCTTCGGGTTTGTTAGGCCTTCATATTATTATTTATTTGTTTAATACCAGATAGGCCTGGTGGTTGATATAATTGTTACATTTTATTTATTTTTTAATTGATTATGAGGGGGGTATAGTCTCGTACAATTTATTATTATTAAATGAGCCTTTTTTAAAAAATTATTTTAAGGCATTAACCACTTATTGTCATTATTGTTTTAATTTTCGATTTGTCAAAGGATTGTCCTCTAATTCTAGACTTATAAGCTGTACCCTCGACCAAACACTGAACGGGGGCAAGGGTCCGGATTCATGGTAGTGGCCATATATATATAACTATTGCAACATGGTTACCTGTGGTAAAATTTGATATTAAAGTTAGGAAAAATTGGAGGGTAAAAATAAATCCCAACAAATCACATTTACTCTTCGTCGTAAACCTGCCGACTGCCCTACAGTATACTTTAATAATGTGTCTCTTACTCCTGTAGAACAGATTCGTTATCTTGGACTTCATCCTGACCAACGACAAACCTGGAATCCTCACACAAGACTGAAAAGACAGGAAACTGCACGCATTCCGACATTACAGAACTTACTAGACAAACGGTCTAAACTTCCAACTCATTACAAAAGACTGATCTACATGACAATAATAAGGCCCATCTGGACATACGGAGTTGAGCTTTAGGGCTCCACTAAACCTTCGAATTCCTCTCGTATCCAATCTTTACAATCCAAAATCCTTCGTAAAATCCTCAATACTCCTTATTTTGTTACTAATAAAACCATCCATAAAGACCTAAATGTTCCTTATGTAACCGATCTAGCCCGAACCCGATATTATTCCTTCCATAATAAACTCCCTAACCACCCAAACCCACTCGTTTCTAACCTTGCTTCCTCTTCCATTCCTGGCAATCCTCTGAGGCGCCTGAAAAGAAGATGGCCTCGTGACCTTATATTGTAAACTGTTTTTAGAGTTCTACTACTGGGTAGTTTCTCTACATCCTGTATCATATCATTATGTCATTATGATCAAATTTACTGGTTGTATTTTTTTATACAGTTGTAAATATCAGTTAATAAATTAAAAAAAAGTTAGGAATGATTGAAAAAATCAAAACGTTTATCAACAGTCTGCTTGTTGTCCTGCAAAATGGAATGGAGGTCTATTGGTAAATCATATAATGATTTGAGGTTGTCGTATGCTCGAAATTCAGTAAAAATGTTTTTAAAGGTAACTAGTGTTATACATGTCTGGCATTCAGGTGAAAAATATTTAAAATATTATCTATGTCATGAGGCCTATAAAATTAAATATTAAAATTTTAATATTTATTTATTGCTATTCACAACTGTACATTATAATACATTTAGTAAATCTGATCTAAGTTAAATTGGAGTGTTACAGGCGTGTAGAG